>NW_023365730.1:525623-558123 GCF_000003815.2 Branchiostoma floridae
AGGGTCATGCCGCCTCGCAATCTATAGCTCGCACACTCGTCGTCCGATCGATTTTCGCACAATGTGAGGGGGGTATTATAATGATAACTTTGTTGCACAACAATTGTACAAGGTACAAAGTATGGCTTATATGTGACAGGGACGGTTTTCAGGTGAAAAATACGCACAACCCTCTGTCTATCTTAAATATGGCCAACCTTCCATCGATACGCCCGAAGATCGTGGATAATGTGACAGGGGTATAAAGAGGCCACCGAATTCCATCCTAGTCTCTCCACCTTTACAGACAGAAAGGAGACTGCTTCTCTCTTAGCATCACACCACACATCACCAAAAATACTTGTCCCTCAAAACGTTTGAAAGTAAATCTCTGTAGGGTTCTCAGATGTAAAGATTGCATTGTACAAATGTTTTTGACTTACTTGTTTACCTGGATGTCTAACCCTCAAAAACGTACTAGGTCTAAGAATATGTTAAAGAGAGTGACTCACGAGCATCAGAGACTGGCTCTTCTTCCTCCTCCTCTTCCAGTTCCTCGATAGGCTCATCATCCAGCTCGCTCAGGTCCTCCATCTCAGAGTCGGAGAACTCGATCTCCTCCAGCTCTTCCTCTAGCTCTTCTTCTTCTGTAAAGGACAGATTGAAATATGATTCTCGTCAACAAATATAACAAAGCGTTCTTAGGTATTCTTTGTCAAGGTACAGCCCTCTTCCCCCTAACGACACCAAGATATAATCTCCAAGCAGATCCTAAGGTGCCATGAGATAGTATCAAAGCTGGCCAATGAGTATAGTCGGCCAAAAGCCTCCGGTCGCAAACACACTCCTCTGCCGGCTTTTCATACTATCTTATGCTACCGGAGGATCTGCTTGGAGATTAACCAGTACATTGGACAGGAGCTATCTATTACTCAAAAATCATAACTACTGCATTTCAACATAAGATATGAAAGTAAATCAAACCTAGGAGTTAAGCTGTAGTACCATTGCACGCCACTAGGGATCTATAATATTCCAAGCATTTTCATCGCTTTGGTGGAGTGCATATCTTAGCAAATGGATGGTTATGTTATGCAGCACGATTGAACTGATTTGCAGACATACGGTAAGCTATATGTATTCTCTATACTATATCATTATTACTATCTCTGTGATAGACCTAAAAGCTAAGTAATTCTATTCATTGTATTTAAATTATATCTATGTAAAATGAGTTACATACCTGACGGGATGTCTGGGGTTTGGTTCTTTGTCAGCATACGCGGGTCTTTGTCGAAACCCTGAAAAACAACAACATTGGTCAGAGGTTCCGTACTAGTATAACATATATGAATTGGTTATACACTATGTGTAACGTCGTTTTTAGGGTATAGAAACCCAATTCCAACCTCCCATCGCCTTTTACCTCCCCAAAACTTATGTCTCCATTTTTACACCTGGGTGGAGTGAGGAAAGTCGTGCAAAGTGAATTTTCTACGGGCAAAAGATCAGGATAGGTTTCGTAACCGGGACTTCTTGGCTTTGAGCCAAACATCCAACATTTACGCCACACGACCCCACCATACTGTACTCACCTTCTCCATCTTTTGCTCCAGCCAGTACCAGTACTCCTCCATGTAATCAGACAGAACCGGGGTAAAGTCCTTGGAATGGATCTGAATCATAGAAAGAAGGAAAAAACTGATTAAAAAAAACATGTAGTATGCTGCTGTCAACCAAGGTCAACAAATATCGTCACAATAACCCAACCACCTGTCAACCTAATCTCCAAGCAGATCCTACGATGCCATAAGATAGTATCAAAGCTGGCCAAGGAGTATATAGCCGGTCAAACGGGTACCGGCGGTGGATTTGATACTATGGATCTGCTTGGAGATTACTGCCCACCTACCAAAAACAATCGCAATCCACTGAACGGTTCTTAGGATGACGTATATAGTATACACCATCCGGACTGCATGTTTAACTCCCCACCCGAAGTCGTGCAACGTGTCTTTCCCCAATAGCACAATATCCGTAGCATGACAGAACCTGAACCCAGGACCTCTAACGTCTGGGCCAAGCACGTTAAAATCATGCCACAGAAGCTGCAAATTTATAATTTGCACGCACTAAAAGTACATGCATGCGGAGCAGTGTCGGACACTTTGGCGATGTCTCCCAAACAGCATGTCTACTTGGCCACCTTATTCAAGAACTGAGCCCACTCTACAATACGATAATGGTAATCACCTCCTCGTTGTAGTCGACCTTCTCCTGCGCGAAGCACTGGTACTTCTCGTTGATTGACATCTGACAGCAGGGGTGAGCTGGCTGCAGCTGGGCAGCGAACTTAGGGTCCGTGCTGCAGTACCGGTCCACCCGCTGGCGGCTCTCTTCAGAGATGCAGTTCTTCACCTTCTGCTCGTCTTCGTTCTGGCAGCACTCCACGAGATTCTGTTGTGGCGAGAAAAAAGTTGTTTTTTTTAATCCAGAGTCTAATAATCCTATGGATAGAGCGGCGTAAAAATGGGCGGTAGATGACTGAATCGGCCACCCTGGTCCCACCATTCCCAAAGTTGTCGAAACTCTATATTAAGTCGCAAGAACTCTAAGAATTAATTTAGAAAATTTTTAAACAACAGCTAGAGCTTAATGTGCAAAGGTTAGGTGCATAGGGTTGTTCAGTATAATATAAAAACTGCTGTCGCCCTGCGTGCCTGCAATGCTGGTCTGTTACATTTGTACGTGAAAGAGCGGTTACACCGTCTGTACAGAAGCTGACCACAGCGTGTTATTGCGGAAAGGCATCTATACCGGCTATATGCATACAGATATGGGTACAGTTTACAGATAGTTCAACGTACCATTTTCCGCTGCACCCTCTCGTACCAGTTGTAGAAGACGCCGAACTGGCTCGGCACATCCTCCTTGGCGGGAGCCTGCCACTTCTTGGTCATCTCACAGTAGCGCCCAATCTGCACAGGCAGACATCTATCGTGTTAACCATGCCTTCATCCTCATGCATATTAGTCTGTCAATCACTAAGGGCGAAGTACATGTGAAGCAATGTTTTAACGGACCCAGAAATGTTGGAGTTGACAAGAATTAATACTACGTCACATTGCCCTACCCCGGGCCCAGCCGGGCTGTTTGGAGAAACGAAAAATTCAAGTCTGTTCTGATAGATATGTTGCACAAAGCATGCTGTTGAATTATTTCGGGTCCATTTTGTGTTTTTATTTTTGTTCCTCAAAGCCCCCCGGCCAGAAATGTGATGTAAGAGCGCAACCGTTTTAGATTCGTAGTAGCACTAGATTGTGACTTTCCTTTCGTTTAACGTTTATTTCATTCCTATATTCTATACCTTATTCCTATATTCTATACCTTTCTTTGTATACTTTCAATTGGCCTTCGGGCATGGATTTGGTATAAAGTTAATATATTATACATGTAGTATAATGAAAGCATCTGTTAGCTGAAATGTGAGACTTACCCTTTCCGGAATGGCGAGTGCGCGGGTTCTCCACGGGTTCTTCAGGTCAATCAGGTCCTGCAGGGTGTCGTAGAACTTCTCAAGGTCAGGAGTGAAGTCTGTCTCGTGAACCTCCTCGTCGAACCAATATCTGTCAACGCAACGTAACGTTCGTTAAAATCCTTCCCGAACCAAATGGTGCATCAGAAGACGCTCATCCCCGTTTAAACGCAAAACGGGGTATTTATTTTAAGTGCATCTTTGCAACACAGCGGTCAAAAAAGATGTACGTTAGCTTTTTTCAGACTTCGTTGTTACATTTACCTATATCGTCTTTTATAATCATGTAAGGATAAGGGTAAAACAAAACCTGTCATTGGCGACATCGTGGTGGTAGGCTATCATACGATTCGGATGTCGAAACACTCTCAGACATAGTGTGAAACTGGTGGCAACGATTTTAGTCTCAGTCAGCCACTACCGTAACAATACAGCTGAATTTTGCACGTCATTTGCAAGACTGTCACAATGAAGAATGTCTTCTTCTATTCTTCATGATCAATTCCGTGACCATGTGGTGATTGCAATAGGTTTGTGGCCAGGTTTACTTGTAATTAATGAAAGAACAGAAAAAGCCAGACCTCTCCTTTTCAAAGCACTCTGCCCGGTGCGAGAGTTACAGACACGTGACCTTACGGATACGTGACGTCAACAATAGGTCAATCGTGCCAGAAAGTTAATGACGCCCACCCTCACTATTGTACCTCTTACAAAGTAATCCTGTTCTTTGCGAGAGACTCATAGTTTTTTGCCGATATCTGTGGAGATGTCGGGAGGGATCTGGAACGTTGGCCGCGGGACACTCGTTGCGCTTGCAGTCATAAACAGCTATATAGCCTAATGAGCCCGCGTTATATGCTAATTAACCCCCCCCCCCCCCCCCCGAAGTCAGGACACATCTACACGCGCGCGGAAGCTGTCGGGGACCCCTGCTAAGCTATCGGGGACCCCTGCTAAGCTATCGGGCGAATGGTCCGGCCCTTTCGGGAGAAATTTTCCCGATATCTTAATGGCGATATTGCCGTTCCATCTAGACGCTGAAAAAAATCTGTCAGCGAGAGGTTGTAGGCTCGCCGATATCGGGAAAAACTGTGTATAGATCGTGCCTAAAAAGTCTTGACTTAAAAGAAACAACAACAGAAAACAGCCACACCTCTCCTGGTCGAAGCACTCTGCCCGGCGGCCCTCCTCCTCCTCCTGACAGCAGGGGTGGCTCAGTCCGAACTTCCCGTGAGTGGTCAGGTCCTCACGCGCGCACAGGGTCTCCATGTCGGTCTCCTGCTGGGATCTAAGGGAAAGACGTTAGAGATAATGTTTTACTTTTCTATTTATTGGTTTGGCTGTTCAGTACGTACAGCCAGGGCTGCCCAACTAGTATGTGGCTGCTGACAAAAACAGAGATCATGATACAAATGGAATTTGACAACGACATGATACTTATCAATAACAATCTACGTAAGTATCAATAACAAAATAGGGGTGATGGGAAGAATGGTTACACATATGATGCAAAAAGAGTAAAGGTAAACGCAAGCTCACCTGAAACAGTCTCCCTGCTCCTCACCCTCCATAGAACAACACCTGGAGACGCCCTCCTTGCGATCCTGAAGTACCTGAGTGGAGAAAGGTAATACTATAATTGTTTATTTCGAAACACAAAATGAAGATGAAACATGATGAAATGATCTAACAACAGCTAAAAAATATATTTAACTAAGAGCAGGCATAGAGTTATGGCGCCTTTTTATCAGAAATCTAAGCATTGACTTTAATTGACATTGAAACTTACCTCTTGGTACTCCTCGTCGAACTGGTGCTTCTCGTGATGATGTCCGAACATGGGGCGTCCTGGGACAGGCTTCTGGGAAAAAAGAAAAAAAAGGAAGGAATGAATGAATGAAACTTTAATCGAACAAGTTAGAACAATATAACTAAAATCGTGACCATAACTTGTTCAGCACATTGGATATCAAAACAGGAAGTTCCGCTGCAGTACAAATAGAAGCCGCTAAGGGGCCCCAAATCTATTAATTTCTTCCAATTTTTTGTCACCCCCTAACAACACACCAAGTATCATAAACCAATCCACCCAGCCATTCCATTGAGTTATCTCGTTGACAAACAAAGAAAGAAACGCTAGTGAAAATACAATATCCGTGAATACTTCATGAAGGTAATTAACAATTGCATGAATGAATGAAGATAGGAAGGATTGAAGAAGAAGAAGGAAGACATCCTTACCTGTTTATCAGAGCTCTTGTCGAACCTGTGCTGCTCATGTTCGTGCCCCAGCAGTGCGGGTTTGGCTTCCTCTGCGCTGCGCTGGGTACGTGTCATGGCCATCCCCTCACGGACCTTGTGGGCTGGGGTGGAAGAAATGCATAAATGAATTAAGGAATGAATGAAGTATTGAACTAAGAAATCAGTTACTCAACTACTGAACTTATTGTAATTTAAGAGTGAAGTAGGGAAAGTCCTGTAAAGGGCCTTAACTTTCCTGTATGTATGGGATCCGGGCAAAACACTGTCATTATGCCACATGACCCCACAGTAACTTGATAGCTCAGTTCAAATTAATTAAATCAGCGTTTCCATTTTCCATTGTGTATTAATGTGCAACTTTTCATACGTAATATTTGTAGTAATCATCATTCATGACACCAAGTTAACCATTAGTAAATGACTCCAGAAACCCAGCCCTGTAACTCCCGAAATCCTGTCTTATACATTTTGGAAATAAACTTTTAACCCTTTATTTACTGTGCAAGATAACTGTATACATGAGCTTGTGTATTTTTACCGCAATTCAATCTTTTGGCTGCAAGTGTGATATGTTGTTTGTGATGTCAATATTAAATATATATGGTCTAGCCTTACCCAGCTGCTTGATCCCCTCAGCGTAACGCTCCGGTTTCACCATGCCGGGTCTCTTGTGCATGGGGCGGGGGCCGCCATGGTGTCCGTGCATGTGCGGGCGGTTACGGTGCTCCTCCATGCCAGGTCTGCGCATGCCCGGGCGTGGGCCGGGGCGATCTTCCTTCTCCATACCAGGGCGTGGTCTGCGCATGTGCGGACGGCGTCCTTCTTCTCCCCTCATACCCGGACGGGGTCTTCGCATGGGCGGACGGGAGTCCTGCATTTCCTCCATGTGTTGGCAGAGGGCGCTGATGCCCTCGGAGTCAGTCTGCCTGGGAGCGATGAAGCTGGCGGACCTCAGGCAGGTGAAGGGGTTCTTCCTGATGTCACGGAACGCCTCGACTGGGAAAAGGAATAAAATATTATTACAGGTTCTTATCTGAGAGCTAATCTACAATATGTAATATTGAGATACACAAGCAACTACTCATTGAGGGTTGCTGTTTATATGTTAGTTCTCTTTGGCTTTCTTAACACAATGCTTTAAGCAGTCAAATTGTATTCCCCTTCTCTCCCTCTTTCTCTCTCTCTCTTCCTCCCTCTCTCTCTGTCTTTCCTTCATATCTCTCTCCCATCTCTCTCTTTTTCTTTCTCTTGTTTCTCTCTCTTGTTCGCCTGACACCTTTGCCTTGTCTTTTAGTAGGGCCTAGGGAATCTATGATACTTAAGATAATCGTATTATAAACTTGAAAGTAAATACTACCAAACAGTAGGGTGTGTTCTTACTGATTCTGTTTAAGTTTAATATCCAAACTCACCGCTGAGAGCAATCCGATCCTCGAACATGGAGCCGCGCTTTGAGCCAGGACGAACCATCCTCGGCCTGTTCGTGCCCTCCTCGGGCTTCCTACCGGGGCGCTGCGGGCGGCCGGCGGGGCGGGGGCGGTTGTCGGGCCGCCGGCGGTCCTGGCGCGCCTCCTTGTGCTCCCGGACATGGGCACGGGCCTTGGTGACACATTCGCTCCTCTCGTCTCCTGTTAGACAGAAGGACGAAGGTTAAGCAAAAGACATTCAATGGCATGCATGATTTTGGACCACGTCATATGTATGCTCCAAGCAAAAGTCCGGCTCCAAATGTTTTTTACGTGTTTTATCCTGACAGGGACACATAAAGAAAACAGTACAAAATAGAAACCTCGATAAAAACGCATAAAATACGCATAAAAACAACAACCTGGGCCCAACTTCTGCTTGGAGAGTAGTCACATGAGGCCTTCAATCACGTTTTTAACCCGCCAACATGGCACACGTTTAAATCTAATCATAGCCACGTCACTACAAACATCCAATCATAAACGGTCATCAGCATATCATATTTCACCTTCGTAACGGCAGCAAAGTCCCATCATGCTCCAGAAGCGCATGCGCTTTGGTGGGCGGCGACCCAGCTTTCCCTCGGAAGACTTGCACAGCCTGTCGAACTCACCGTCTGGGGAACAAACAAACAAACAAACAAAAAATGAACAAATATACGAACAAATAACTAAGAATGTCACAAGAGACGGAAATACAAAATCTATAAAGTAGACACCGTGCATGTATAATTGATGTAGAAAGTACTGAACTGGAGTGGTTTTAGAATGAAAGCGCCTTGCACCTGACCTGAGAGTGACATTTCATTCGACAAATTTTAAATCACAAATCTTAAATTTCACTTGACAAATACACCCATTCCCAAAATAGGTACGTGCTGATAAAAATACATTCCTTCCGCGACAGATATATACCGAACAACTGAGGCAAGAGTAGGAGATCATACCGTCAATGTCTTTGATGTCTTCCTCTTCGTCGTCCAGTTCCTCTTCCTCAGATTCCGACTCTGGCATTTCGAATTCCTCCTCAGATTCGGGCTCGAACTCTTCGGGCTCGTATTCGGGCTCCACCTCGGGGTCAAAGTCCTCGGCGATCTCCTTCACCGCGGTCAGCATTTCTGTTATTAGAAAATAAAAACAACGTTCGTTGATGAAGACTAATACAGTGTATATGTTAGTATTAAGAGGAATGCAACTGTAGATTATGTCTTCATTTAGCTGTCATGTTGTTTATTATGCAAGTACTGCTGAGTGATCCAAGTATTAGAACACACCAGCCATTCATTCATTTAAGGCAAACATTTAAGGTCAAAATCTAGATTCGGAGTATTCAAGTGACATCCGTCTCTCTCTCTCTCTCTATACATATATATATATATATATATCTCCGCTTCGTGTGTGTGTGCGTGTGTGTCTGTTTCTCTCTGTCTCTGCCACCCTAAATCTCTCTCTCAAACCAGTTGAGAATTACCTTTCTTTGGCTGGTATTTCTCCAATGGAACCATCTCCATATCCTCTGTAAAAACACATAAGAGATATTTTTATTCACTCCATATGCAAACAGCAACATGTGACATGTGACAATCTCCTGGTTGGCTTCATTAAAATCCCAAGTTAGAAAAATGTCACCTAGGCAAACAAAATCCTCGACCTTGAGTTTCTGTTAGATACCCTGGGAATGAGAACGTGGTCTGGACGTCACGTGAGAGTTCTCACCTTTCTCTCCTTCCATCTCGTTCTTGACGTTGACGTCGTCGAAGTTGACGTCTTCCAGGGCGCACACCGTCTTGGTCAGCGGCCCGTCTTCAAGACGTCCGTCGTCCAGGTAGTACTTGGTCTTGTCCTCAATCACAGTGGCTCTGGAGTCGGAAGTAACAGATACAGGTAAAGCGTCAGGTAGGTAAAAGGTAAGTGTACAAGTCTCGTGGCCTTTTGAGACCGTCTTGACATTATGTTGCTATCTACTGTGACTATGATACGATATTGGGAGGCGGAGCACATCACTCAACTGTTGTGATAAAAGTCGTGTTAAGTTCCATTCCCTAGGCATCGAACACGTGTCCATTAGACTAGTCACTAGCTTGATCATTGTCTCTGCGCATGCGATGTTTCGATGCTAAAGAAACTGAAGCTTGAGAGGCGACGCTGTTTTGCATGTCTGCATTTGATATGGAATAAAATACATGACTGAGTGTTTCTACTTAATTATTTAACGACGCACACTGCGATATCATTATGACTTACCTGAAAGTGACACAGCCGCAAGGTGGCGCTTTCCATGTGATGGGCACCTTGACGGTCGGCTCGTCCTTGCTGTTGACCAGAACGTTGCAGTGCTTCACTTCCTTCACACCCTTGTGGTACGCCTTCAGCTTTCCCGCCGTGCACTTCGCGTCATCTGACGTCACGCTGACGTGGAAGCCGCGGAACATCCGGGATCTGTCGTTGCTGCGCAGGCCCACTGGAGGATGTGAATAATTGGGAGAAAAAAAATTTTAAAAATTAATAAAGAAATACTTTTTCTAAGGCAACAACAACCATGGGGGGCCTCTTCCACCACCCAAACGTTTTGATGTAAGGCTGAATTTTTATAATATTAATAACCTAAGTTTATTACCAAGTTCATACAATCACGAAACATACTTTTTCTTGTGTTTATCATCATCATTTTTTTAGATCTTGGACGTTTTTTGCCCGAACAGGTACAGTGCACCTTGCTATATTGTCGAGAAAGTGTATATTGAGTAAGACAAGTGCTGGACATGTAGTGAGAGGTGCAGATAATCAGGTCCATGCTAATTGACCTTTGTAACAAAGAGGTCAAAAGTTGAAATCATCAAGGTAACACGCATTTTACGTGTGTGTGCTCAAGTGGTAAATGGTTGGACTGTCAACATTGTGACCTGTGCATAACCAAGCACAGATTATTTGCATAATCAGAATACTAGGACTAAGTACTTCATGGAGATAGATATGAGGTTCCCGAACTCTTTTTTAGCACAGCGTTTCACTTATGCCCAGGAAATAATATCATCCATCGTCCTTATTTGTAACTATCTCATAAGACATAACATACAAAACATCAGAAGTAATAACCGCCTTACGTGTGTGGGTCTCCAGCGGCTTGAAGCCTTCCTCCGCCTCAAACAAATCGAACTGGTAGAGCGGCTTTCCCTCCGAGAGCTCATTGTAGGTCTTCTCGGCGCCACCCTTCGCCAGCTCCGAGGGGTAGCGGTCAGGGCACTCGTGGTGCTTCTCTGGGTGGCGGGAGGGAAGAACGATACATTTTATGAGACACATTTTATGTCAAACTGCTCTTTCTATAATCAAGAAAGAAAAAAGCTGTTCAAAGAAGCCATCAAATTCCATCCAAACTTTCTCACATTCACTAACAAAAAGAAAGCAGGAAAAGACATCCAAGTCAACCTTTTAACATCACTAAACTACACTAAACCTACACATAATACAAAAAGTGGGATCTTTCGTCTTCCACTGTCTTCGAAAAAGGAGTCGAACCCAATAACCCAGGATCTAGAGTTAGCTTTTACTAGTTTTAGACTAGAGTAGACACTTGTGTTATTGTATTTTACACTGTTTGAAACTATGTTACCTGCAATTAGCCCACGGGCAAGAATTTGCAATAAACTTGATATTAATGCATGAAGGAATGGATGAATGAATGAATGAAGTAATGAAGAAAGGGATTCTTATGCATTACAGGATTTTGTTTTATTTGTTTATTTGATTTTGAATCTATTCATTCATGAGAAGCTCAAATCGACCGGCAGGCCGCTTTTGATGATGTCAAGGTTACAGATTGAGTGAGGGTTACAGATCATTTCGTTGTTTTTCTAATGGTTTCTATAAGTAAATTAATGTTATGCTTACCGTGCCGTGTTTTTTTAGCGTTCTGATCTAGAGCGGCGGATTAACAATAATCGCCTAATAATCTCAACTGTGTTTTGTCGACATGTTTTTGCTGGTTGGTTTTTATATTCATGTATTCATGTAATTTACAATTAGCCTCCAGGCATGAAGTTGTTATTTGTTAAACCGCGACCTTTGCACCGCCCCGTGAAATCGCGTTGATCACACATTTCAACCAGAGGTTATTACAGGCTCCGGTTGTTTTTTTAAGTTTTTTTTCAGTCGTTTTTATCGGATTTTCTATTTTGTATTCTATCTTGCTGTGTCAAAGTTAGGTTTTGACTTAACAATACAAAATAGAAAGCCCGATAAAAACGACTAAAGAAAACATTAAAAAAACAACCGGAGCCTATCATTAAACCTCTGGTTGGAGAGTACATTGTTCACACAACTCACCCTGTGTAAACCCCACACCATCGTGCCAGCGGTCTGTTTGACGACAAAACAACTCGAGTGGAAAGATCGATTTTCTGCGGCGGAGGTGAGAAGATTAAAGTCCAAAAGTAAAGTAACCTGTGGGGTGTTTTGTGGTCATCTCAAAGCAGATGTTCGAACGCGCGATTATGCAACATTTATTATGCCATGCCAGTACAATTTGCCTTGTATTCCACATGTGGATAGTGAAAAAAAAAAAACAATTGCGCACCGCTAGACTAGAGACGGTCATGGCAACGTAGAAAATGTCGTAAAAGATTAGCGAAAGAATTACTAACTCCTTGATAACTCTAAACGATTCGTTCGCTTATGCTTTTACTTAGTACAACTCGGTCTTAATTGAACCTCTTGATTAATGACACCACTTTCGTGAAGATTTAGGGATTGTGAATGATGCAATAGTTAATGACATTGTAATAAGACCACAAAAAGTCGGGTAAAGAAATTGAAAATTTTCTAATACCAAACGTTGCGTCATCTTCTTGAATAACGTTATTTACTTCTTCCTTTAGCCAGAGTTTAGGCAAACCGTGTCATGTGGTACCTGGTACGGCGCTGACCGGAAGTTTGCGTCATCAAAAAGTCATGAACTTTGCGCAGCTCGTAAGGATGCGAAATTTACAAATGTACGTGACCGCAACCATGTTCACACTTTCAGTCCACCTTTGAAACGGTATAAGAACTGATTTAGCTTTATCATCATGACAATGCACTTTACCCGGCAATGTGCTTTTAGTATTCATGAATGGTTAAAGTCACGATTGATCTTCCGTTGCCGTTGACGTAGGTGCCAATGAATACAACAAACAGGACCTATTGTCATGCTAAGCTTGATAGGATTTTGTTTATCTCTTCCGATAATGAATATTTTGGCTATTGTTGTTGATGCCGAAAGCCTCCAAGTCAAATGCTAATTGAAGTTGTTTGCCTTGGCTAATTGGCATTTGAGTGTGGAATAACAGGAGAATAGGGTGTGAATTATTCGTTGGGCCCCGGGATAAAGGATTTTGTTCACAGCTGACTCACCTAGCCTCCTTCACCGGCGTCTCTAGGGCCTTGGCGAAAGTTTTTTTTTTGGGGGGGGGGTAAGGTTTGGGAGGGGCCAGCGCACTCCCCCCGGTATATTTTCCTCTCGCGGCATATTTTCATTTCCCGTCGTATTCCCAGATAAAAATCGCGAATCGACGCCACCCCTCCACCCCCCAAAAAAACAACTTTCGCCAAGGCCCTAGAGACGCCGCGGTGAAGGAGGCTATGACTCACCCTCGTTTCAACTTTAGTGTTCGCCTTGGCCGCATGAACACATGATCATTACAAATCGTGCATACAACCAAGGAGCTGGTAAAAGCTCCTTGATACTACAAAGAAGAAAATGTTTCCAATGAGTATCAATAGATGAAGAGGTGGTGTTATCGACCTGACCCATAGTAGAGTCTATGCTATACATCCGTTTTAACACTGCTCATGGCCTTGATAACAAAGTTGATGTTACTTTAATTAGAGACAGTTTTGTCAGCGTTCGTTTTGCCGTAACCCCGACCACAGATCACCCCTGTTTTTGACTAAGCGCCTCTCCGACCTTTGTGACTACAAAATGTCGAACTTTAGTCTTTAGTCATGCATATGGCAGGAGTCCAAATGAGTTTGTCTTCAAGCAGATGTGAGCTGTCTGACATGTTTATATGAGTTTATCTGTCTCAAAAGTTTCTACGCCCCTGAGTCGAGAATTACTATTACTTGTAACGGAAAGTTGGTAATTTCCATCGCATACCCTTGACTTAGAGCGTTATCAGACGTTTCAATAACACCAAATTTGTAGCTGGGCGACTTAAATTCAACGCCGAGGGTTGTAAAGCGTGATAATTTGACTCGAGAATTCACCGTAAAGTGAAGTCAGCATTCCTGAATTGGGCTGTTCCAAAAACTAACTGTAGAGGGGGGGTGGAAGAGGCTGGATTGGAGGGGGGGTAGGGTTCAACTTCAAGCGTCTGGATTTGGAACTAGGGAGGGTTTGCGCCAATTTGGACTTGGAACTAGGGAGGGTTTTGGCAATTTTGGATTGGAACTAGGGAGGGTTTTGGCAATTTTGGATTGGAACTAGGGAGGGTTTGGGGCATTTTGGACTGGGAACCAGGGAGGGTTTGAGAAATTTCTGGACTAGAACTAGGGTAGGGACAAAAGTTGATTTTTGACCTCTTCCACCCCCCACTACAGTTATTTTTTGGAACAGCCCATTGAGCGTTTTTTTTTTCAGCCGGCTTAGCTAGTCTGGTAGACCAAGGAGAAAAGCTCCTTGGGTAGACAATACGCCACCGGCACTTTTACCATGAGTTGACATAACACTCTTCTTGGCAAGTTGTCAAGACCTAGGTACCTAAGACCACCCTTGGTCAAAACAACGAGATTTTGATGAAGGCCAAACATTCAGGTAAGAAGATAGGCAAGATAATAGTTACTCAAGCGACTCTGAAGATTTAAGAATTGTTTAAAATAGAGCCGTTTCCTTATTCCGTCCAGTTGTTTGAATAATTCTATCGCTTCAGATCCGTTTCGGACCGTCCATGATGACAAAACTTATCCGTTTCAGCTGGCCTAACCGATAGAACCGTTTCATTTTTTGTATCATGAACGGGGCCTTAGTAATACCGATAACTTTCTTGACCGGACCAATCAAATAAAAACAAAGAATATTTCCATACAATATCTTCACGGAAGGATAAATGGTGAATGCATGTACCAAACTAGTAGAAAGTGTTTCCTTACCTTTAGCCCATGCCTGGGCGAACAGAACAGCGCACAACACCAGGGTCCACTTCATGTTGGGACTGGGTTCTTCTCACTCTGGGGTCCTCTGATCTAGTGGGGCTAAAGTGCGGACAATGCACCTTTTTATGTACCCCGAATGACAACATCAGCTGTTTTCCAAAATCACGTGATGATCGTTGACTGGGGTAATGCACCAATCAGTGCGTCCATAGGGGGTAAACACGAGTGACGTATGAGGGCTGTTCCATTCATTATACTAAAAACTTATGGGGGTCGTGTTTTTTTTTCTTTATAGAGCTCGGGTGTAAATTGTTGTAAATGCAATGTAGAGTGATGTGTATGTCGAGGAATGTTGCAAGTGATAGTTAACTCGGTATATTACTCCAATGTATGAGCAAGGACGTTACATCAGTTGATGTAACGTCCTTGGTATGAGCATATATTCCCAGAAAGCCAAATACACTTACCGTTGGATGGATTCAACCTCAGTCGGGTCTTCTCGGAACCGCAGATCAGTTTGTTTGTTTGTTTGTTTGTTTGTTTGTTTGCTGTTGAGGGTTTTCATCGCCTCCTTGGTTTGTTTGAGTTGTCTCTAAAAGAACGAGGTCATACATCGTGCGAACATCATACGATTTTAATGCCCTAGGATTCTCTCAAGCAGGCTGTGAAACAAATCTCTGAGTGACATCTCATTACAGCCAGAGACAACATTGTACAACAGAAACTCTGTGAGTTCGTATATACTTGTTTTAAAAAGAGAGAAGAGGCATGTAAACAATAGTTATAGTATTAGCATAGCTCTAGATATTTTTTATCCAATTATTTGATTGTAGCAATACTTGTAATAGTATCTAGTCTTTAGTATTCCATGCAATACTAGTATTGAATCACTGCATTTCAGTAGCCCATGTGGGCAGGAACATGCAAATAAAGATCTCTCTAGTCTGTATCAGACTGACTACGCTGGCTGCCGGTAATATGGAGAATAACTTTAATAACATGGGAGTTTTGCTTCAAGAGGCCTAGGAGTTGGTCGGCTGCGCATGAGAAATATTCGGATGGTAATGACCTATACTATAAGTTTATTCACCACAAGCTCAAATCAAGTCCTACAGGTCGTGTTCTGTCTATTGCGACCATGATGCATTCGTATTCGAGGTATAAGAACGCGGTCATCTGAATATATCGTGCGAAATAATCAGCAGGTGTATTTTGCCAGCCAGTACTGACAGTAGGTACCCAAACTATGAGTAATATTAAATAGAAGAAGTTTATTTGCAAGTTCGTGCCCGAGGGCTAATTGCAAGTACATGGTATACACATAGTGACAATGGACAGTCATAAACAATATTCTAATCTAATACTAGTGTTGGCTATTTCTAAACAGGTTGGGTTTGACTTCTTTTTTGGAAGCAGAGGGAGACGAAAAGCCCCACATTTTCTCAAATTTGTGGGTTCTGCGATTTCAAGAGAAAAGTAACTTTCGTCTGTCAATGTGGGAAAGTTGGGATAATACTTTGTGACATTAAAGGCACCTCCTCGAGCACGGGACCCCCGTTTTACGTCCCTCCCGGAAGACGATTTCGTGGAAAGCTTCGTGAGTCTACAGCAATCCGGTGTGACAGCGATCTCGCCCCCCCGTGATCTCGCCCCCCCCGGGGGCGAAATCACTAGCGATCTCGCCCCCCCGGGGCGAAATCGCTAGCGATCTCGCCCTCCCCGGCTAGTGATCTCGCCCCCCTACCTCGCCCCCCTTTAGTGATTTCGCCCCCCCCCCCAAAAAAAAACGGGTTTACATGACATTTTAGAAGTTGATTGGTATAAATCACAAAATGCAGTTTCATAATGATATAAGTACACGAGTTTGATACATAAATCCATTCATAATATCAATATTAACGTAATTACATGGTAATAAGATAGTTGAACTTGTTTCAGACAAGGAGGGTTGGGTCCATTGTATTCCCATTATTGCATATACCTGAGTCTTGACATAAGATGTATTTCATTGTATTCACCTGTCCTCAAACAACCTATATATCTCCAATATGAAGTCTCTACCATGAAGTGACCACAAAAGAACTATGTAATGTCTTTATTAATTATGCAAATATTAGGTATTAATTAGAATAACGCACATTTTGGTATATGCACCTGGCTAAGGGATATCTTCACCTCCAACATGACTGTTTTTTTCTAGTATTTAGGAACTGATGCATTTACCCGTGTTTCTTAAGACTGGTACTTTACCAGTGTTTGTGTAGCATTTAGCAACAGCTATATCAACTTGCGCGTAGATAGTGTTTATAATGAGAAACTATTATTCACGTGTGTTTTTGTTAGTGCTTTGGAAATGTTTCCAGCACAAGAAAGAAAACACTGTGACAAATTGAAAACATATAGCTGACGTATTCCGTACCATAGACGGTGTTGATTTATACGTTCGCAGTAGCACTGTTTTTATGCCACCTCAGCTGCAAAAATTGTCTTTTTCATTTCAATGTCATGTTTGCACCGAACAATATAGTATCGACTTTCGAGGTATGACAGGCATCTTACGGTACGGTAATAAGGTGCCATAAGGTACCAGGTAACACACCATACACGTTACTCCCCAGGTGCAGTATAGTACCAGGTAGCGCACCTGTAATATGTAGTAACCAGCTGCTCTTGGGGGGGGGGCGAAAACGCTAAAGGGGGGCGAAAACGCTAGTGATCTCGCCCCCCGGGGGGGCGAGATCGCCGGGGGGGCGAGATCGCTGTCACACCGGTCGTCCTTGGTTGGGGGTCTGCCATGATTCAGATTTCAGATTCAACTTTATTCCTGAATGACTTGGCATGTATATATTGTAGTAACTGAAATTGTTGCAATATAACGTATATGTGTAGTATTAGACTGTACCTTTTGTTGTATATGCATTGCCATGCATTGTCACTGATGAAATTGTTGCGCAATAAACCATCTATCTATCCAAAGACGTTCTTGATCTATCTATCTATACATGAAATGCGCCATCAGTCACAGAATCCCTTGACAGTGATACAATACTAAAACATTGATGCATGAATACAACTTTTAAAATTCGACAGCAATCTGATTAAAAACTAGACATGATAGAATTAACATTCTTTACTGATTAAGTAGCATTGTGGTACAATAATCTTAGAGAACGGGGCGCAAATGACAGTTCATGTCTCTTGGTTTTACTTCTAGAAGCTCTGTATCGGGCTTCCCGACGAAGACTGTACGAACTGTCCTGAGGTCAAGTAAAGAACTCCATCAGCGGAGAGCTTTCCAAGAACTGTCCGGACCGCGCGTTGCTTGACTTCCGAGATCGAGGGATCGGGTGTACCAACGCGGCCGTAGCTAATGACCAAAATAGGACCTTATAATTTTAACCTCCTTGAATAGACCAAGGAGGTTGAACCCTAATTTGCAACCCCACTGAATAGACTTTTCACGGATCAGACTAAGAAAAATACCTAATCTAGTAGTGCATTTTCCTCTCTCTATGGGGCGCCACAACACAGAAATATCCATTTGTGTTCTGCGTCATTCTAATAAAAATCAAAGGAATTGTTTATTTGCAAAATCATGCCCGAAGGCTAATTGCATACACAGTCTCAAGAACTAGGGGAGGTAAGTACATAAAACTAGTGTCTAATCAACTACATGATACTATTGTCGGGTTTGACTTCTTCTTTGAAGGTAGTGGTTAATGAACTGTCCCACGTTCTGTATGATGGTGGGGTTTTGTGCTTTTAATAGAAATGTAGTCTTTTGGTGATCATTTAGGTGGTAAAAGCTTGGCGAAATTGTGGCAACTGTTTGAAATAATAATAAAGGAGGGAAAGGAGGTTTAAAAATTTACATAATCTCATTGAGAAGGAATAAAAGGGTATCCACCAGTCATTCAATATACAGCCTCTAAACAATGGCTCCCTAGCCTATACAAAAAAAGAGGAGAAAAGGGAGACCATGTGCTAGGACAAAAAAGTCCCAACTTTACACCCCTATGAACAACCACAAACACAAACCACTCAGCTTTTTGGTCCTAACAAGGAGCTTTTTCCTTGGTCCTAATCAGAACGGGAAATAATTTCGGGCTGGCTACAACCCTGCTGCAGATATTCTTGTTTGTTTACCAATGAGATTTTTATCTCGATAACACCTCCTTGGTTTGTTTGAGCTGTCTTTTAATTCACCAGAAGCTCAAATAGTCCTGCAGGTCGCTTTTTATATATTGCGACCACGAGGCATTCGCCGAGGTATTCTAAGAACTCTATCCTAAGAATTCTAAGATGTCGTGCGATCGTCGTACGATTTGGGTTATCTCCAAGCAGATTTTTCGGTGGCATAAGACAGTATCATAGCTGGGGAGGGAGTTTAGCCGGCATAGGAGTTTTAGTCCCCTTCGCAGTGGAATAAATCTCCTCTGCCGGCTAAGCTCCTTCCCCAGAAATGATACTATGCTACAATCTTATGCCACCGCAGTATCTGCTCGAAGATTAGGATTTTGGTAGCCTCTACCAGACTCCGAGTCGCTGGAAAAAATCGTAGAAATGGTACAAATAGAGGAGTATGCCGGCCAGAGGAATATAGCCGGCTAGGCAACAGTAAACGCGACCGCAGATCTAGGATCGCGAGCTGTTCCCTGGCCGGTTATATTCCTCTCTATTTGTTCCATTTCTACGATTTCAACGCGGAGTGGCAAATTTTACCCCTCTGCCGGCTGAAGTCCTTCCCCAGCTTATGTTACTGTTTTATGACACCGGAGGAATCTGCTTGGAGATTAGGGAAAGGGAGCTTGCCGTGGAATTTAGAAGTTTGCCCGGTCTTCGTGACGACGTCTGTGACGGAGGCTATAAACAACAGTCTCAACCGGACAGATTGCACTGGCCATTATATGCAGAATAACTTTCCTGGGGAGTTTTGCTACCAGAGGAGTTGGCCGGTCGCATTCGGATGGTAATGACCTATTCAGAACCAATCAGACTTAGAAAGTACCTAAATCGTGCATATTCCTCTCTCCATGGGGCTCCACAAAGCAGAAATATCCATTTGAGTTACGCGTCCTTCTGATCAAGGAGGGAAAGGAGGTTACATTTACATAATCTCCTTGAGAACGAAAAATTTTGTTTAATCAAGGTGGTTTAATCAATAAGCTTGGCCCGATAAAAGTGCTAACGACATTATTGTATGTAGAGGTCAATCTTAACAAGGTGCTAATGAAAATTAAAATTTATGTATGCTTCCAAAATTACAAAATCCCACCAGAGATGCTGTAAAAATAGTAAAAAAATGCATTGTTTTATTCTATTTCAATCCTTTTGATACATAGGACCAAGCTCCTTGATAGGACTTTTCAACTTTGAGTCGTTAGCTTGGATTGTTTTTAATGACATTATGAGGTCTTATTAAGACGATTTTATCAAGGAGGTTAAAAAAAGGTGATGTTATCAAGGACGTTATCAAGCCACCAATGGCCTTAGTTTGAGAAGCATATTCATTAGAATTTCAAATCGTCCTGCAGGCCGCTTTTCATTGAGTTCACGATGGGTCAAATACTAAGTAAGATACACATTACACAGTTGCCTCTGTGCAAACTATAGCCGACTAACGGACCCGATCGTCAATTTTCCTATTTGGCCGGTTTCAAGTAGTTTAGCAAGGACGAGATTTTTATATAGTCATATGATATTGATGATAAATGCGTCTGTTGGCAGAGGCTGGGTAGGCGAACATGAAGAAAACGCAAGGACAATAACAAGATAGAAAGGCTGACCAAGGAGGTTGAAAAGAAGGCCGACAAAAATGCCGCAAAATACGTCCGAAACAGACGAAGCCGAACCTCTGCTTTGAGAGTTTGGCCATCGTACATAAAGGAAACTGTATAAAATAGAAATACCGACAATAATGCCTTGTAAAGTAACACGTCAAAACCAGCTGACACCGAACGTCTGCTTGGAGAGTGAAGTGGTGTATCTCCTTGCCTGAAATACCCCACAATTTCAATATTGACCTTGGCGTGTTCGCAACAACACGCGGAGGAAGTTCTAATTAAACTCCGGCGCCCGACAAGTCTGCTCAGACTCTGCAAAACAGGAAGTGGTCAACAACACGCCATGCCTGTGGACGGGTAGGATTTCACTGACTTGGCAGAAACACTGAGGGTCGCTTTAGGGCAATCTCCAAGCAGATCCGACGGTAGCATAAGACAGTATCAAAAGCAGACAGAGGAGTGAAACCGACCTAGGTGTGTGTTGGTGTAATACAAAATCTCTCACTGACCCAACAACTGTGGGGCCGGCCCCTAGGAGCGCGATTTTAGTCAGGCTTAGGAGTCTAGGAGTGTGTTTGTGACTTCCTTCGCGTCTTGTTCAATCATTGAACAAGACGCGAAGGAAGTCACAATCTCCAAGCAGATCTGACGGTAGCATAATAGTGGAGCCAGCCTAGAAGTCTGTATGTTTCCGATGCCAGTCTGACTCCCGTTGGCCGGCTATTCTCCTTAGCCTGCTTTTATACTATCTTTTGGCACCGTAGGATCTGCTTGGAGATTACCTTGGGGGAGGGTGGGGGGGTGGATTACATTTTGGATGTCTCAATGCAGATGTAAAGACTGCATCAAAACTTAGTCTCCAAGCAGCTGTGCCAGCTGGACGAAAAAAAAGAATTTGGCCAAGTAGGGACAAATAAGTTGCTATGTGCACATTTGATAAAAGCTTCTTGGTGTATACAGCTATCCGCCGGCCGATCAAGTCACTCCTAGGCAAATCATTCCTACTTGACTTTTATTCCTCACTCATAAGGTTCAACAAAATTCCAGTTTGCATTTGTCACATTTACTATATCGTGAATGTCATTAATCTGTCACAGGGCATTGAAACGTAACTACAACACACAAATATTACAGGATTTTTAAGCGTCTTTATTCTTGTCTCATAAAAGTCTCGCTTTCCAACGAAACACCACCACTATTCCATTCAACTGCATATATAATTTAGTTAATATATATAACGTTATATAACATCCTTGCTTTTTAGTACGATCCCTTATTTTTCCATTAACATCGGATAACCAACGATTACGTATATGTAATGAGGAAAATAATGGCAATGTGTTGATGTCACCAATTCGTTGTGTAAACGTCATGGCGTCAACGTGTATACGTCATGACACCCTGTGTAGACGTCTCTACATATCTGACAGCTCCAACATGTCCGATTTCCTTGTCTCCTCGCAGCACTGCACGAACTCAGAAGAACACGGGATTCGATAGTCGCTATGGAAACGGCGAACGAACCGCTGGGCCTCATCGGCACATGCGCGAGATACCCCAGAGCGGCGGCGTCCAGTTCTGCAGCATTTCGACAGGAGGCGCTTCTTGTCTCTGACTGCAAGGGCAGAAAGGTCGGTGCGTTCAAAATGATTATTTTTGCAAAAAAAATATAGAAAAGAGTAAAGATATTGAGTAGATGGATTAAAAATTAAAAATAAAAACACATTGGCATTAGACGATTTACAGTTAAACAAATGACATCCTTACATGATTACACAACAGGAAAATAGTTTCATACCTGTTTTGCGGTCTATGTCACCTTTCTTGAATTTCTTCTTTTCGTCTCGGTTGTCAACTTCTCCTTGTAAAACCTTCTTTTTCACAGTCTTGACTAGAACTTTCTCTTCTTCTTCGTCTTCTGTCTCCTCCTCAGCCTTGTCAATCTCAACATCTTCATCTTCCTCCGCAAGAAAAATATATGTAAGAAAACACCGAAAACATGAAGCAGTGTTTATCCGTTATCATGCAAACACAGGTCTACCTATCGTTGAAAAAAAGACTGTTTGTTAAAGCTCAATTCTCATCATTTATATAAGTAATTTTTCAGGAGATTTAGTCCACGAATTGTAAAATGATAGGAATTCTGGAAGTAAATTACTTGTTATATAAAAATGCATCTATGAGTCAGGAAGTGACAGGAATACACCACTTTTGCACAATCATTTTTTTTGTCTTGTCCAAGACATATATTTGAACTAAAAGAAGAGATTGCAACTTTTGCTATTAGTTGTGATAAGTTAATTTGTTAATAAGCTAATAACTAGGTTAGTAATAGTGATGTAACTAACCCAACTCCCTGCTGTTTAGTGCAGAGTTGACGGCGATCGCTCTGCTCTTTGTCTGAGGCGCTAGGGTGGAGATCGCCTCGCCTTCATCTGTTATCTGCATAATAAAAACACATTAATTTGCTGCAATCTACAACGTTGTTAGGAAAAATTAGAAAGGCAGCATTTTTGCAAAACGGAACTTTAGTGGCCTTGTGTCAAACTAACCGCATACTATACTAAACATTAGGTTAGCCCCAATGTACTTTGTGTGGGTGGGGCTATAAATGGGGGTATCTGAGTGAGTAGCTTGACGTGATGGCCCCCACCCCCCATATTTTGCCCCTGTTTGGGGCATTTGGTTTGTAGATGTAGATATAGATACGGGTTGTGCAAATAATCGCCTCTGAGGATGACTATGAATGCAACGGTTCTGTTGTAGTACGAAGGAATGTCGCTAGGAGAATCCTCAACTTCCAAACTAAGAGATACACAAAAAGAGCAAGAAAAAGATAGGGAGACTGACCGGGGAGAGGTGGAAGATAGAAGGGGAGGTCCTACAAGAAACCGAGCACATTATAAGCCATGAAAAAGATCCCGATGAGATGAAAAATAAAAGAAAAAAGCTCATTCATCGACTTTTAAAAATGTCGTGTGACGAAATAACTTGTGACCGCTCTTTACCTGCGGCTCCTCTCTGAAGAGTTTGTTGACCCAGACCCGGAAGTTCTCCCTGTACGCCTCCAGTTTCTTGCTGTAGTCGTCCTGATGTACTTCCGGGTTAAACAGCGCCTCCTCCTGGTCAAAACACTCGTACCGTTCGTTTGAGGTTGCTTGGCAACAGGGGTGGTTCGGTTCGCTGGGCAGGGGCTCTCGGATGCAGTAGTCGTCCAACCTGATCGACCAAGCGTAGATTTTAGGCTAGCAGCGCCCACTAGGAGTTAATAATGGTACTGCAGTTTGTTGTTGAATATGCTAATAACACCCTATGCGAAAAGATTCACACACACGCACACTCTTACAAACAAACACGCCGAAAACATAAGCTTCAAAGTCAAACAGAGACGTCCAATTGTGATAAATATTATAAGTTCCTTTAATATCGACTCATAATTGTCACTACGTTTCTTACCTTTTCCGTCTCAGAGCGTCCAGACACGCCATCCTGCCGGACTCCATGTCCTCGCAGCACCCTATCATCTCTTTCTTCAGCGCCACGGACTCCGAGTCCGTCCTGTTCCGGAACGGCGCGCACCGGGCCGCTCCCACGGGCTCCTCGGGCACCATCCAGTGCCTGTCCCGCCAACACAGGTGTCGAACCTCCGGTGGAGTGAAGCGATGAGGCCGTTGCAGCTGTGTGTTCTTCAGGGCGTTGAACGCTTCCCATTTGTCGTAGTAGTTGACCAATTCTTCCGTGTAGTCTGCTGCATGTGCGAGTCTTTGGTAGCCGTACCGTACTTGGTCAAAGCACGTGTATCGCTCCTCTTCGGTGTACCGGCAACAGGGTTGCCTGATACCGAAAACAATGACGTCGATGTGAGGGATCGGTTCCTGACAGACTTCGTCCATCTTAGCCCTACGCAGGAACTCGAAACACATCATGCGATCGAGACCATTATGCTGACAACACTGTTGAAGGTTTGCCGTTTGCAGGATGTGACGTTGCGATCGACTTCCGGCCTCCTCCGAGCCACCACCGGAAAATCTCCTACCGAGGTTTTTGAGGCGGACGTTCCATTCGAGACCTCTACCGCTCTCCTGTGGACGACGCCTTCTGTGCGGAGCAACGTCCCAAAAGTTCGCTTCTTTTTGCAATAATGTCGCGTTGCAGATTTCTTCGACTGCTGCAAGGTCCATGCCTCTTGGAAGGATCTCGACTGGGCACTTCGGGTTCGGGATCGCAAAAGCCGAAGGCGACGCTTGCCGATCGTGGCCGAGAATACCCGAATGAAGTTCGAGCGACGGCTTCATAACGATGTCGGGAAATGACGCGTCGGGTCTGATTGGTCGGCGTCCAGCCAATGGGTGCCTTTCCAGCATTCTCTCGTCCAATGGGTGCCAGCCGATTTGAAAGGAAGCCCCGTGAGGAACTTTAGGGCGTGATTGTTTCGGTGGAGTTGCGTCTGGCTGCGGTTGTTTCGGCAATGGCTGCATGGTGATTTCGCTGCTGTCGACGCCTTCAGTGATGAAAACCTCTTTACTTCCGGCTGTTCCCGTTGGCCCTTCTGGAGGACAAATGTAAAGAATTAATCAAAATGAAACTGAAAATTAGAATGACTCATAGTTGGCAAAGTTCTTAATTCACCACTAAAGAGCTATGTAATAGCCAACGTTTCTATGGAAGGATGATTCTACTCTGAACATATCCTGCCATTTATACTGGAACATCATCTTTCTTATTTCAAAGTGACTATACTTTTGTATGCCAATCGTTTGCTAGAAACATAACTGGTGAGGAGAAGTTGAATTTATCCAACAATATTTAGTCTTATTTTGTATCTTTTCATTTTGTTTTGCTATTGTGTGCTTTTCCTTTTTGTAAAATGAACAAAATAAATTTAAAAAAAACAAACATTATATTTTCAATATGTCTTGTTGTGACCTGGCGTTGCAAAAATGTGCAATTAAGGTCTTCATATATCATGTCCTATTATCTTTAACAGACATTGTTAAATCTGTTAGGATTTTGTTTTTTCTATATGATAACTGTTTTTCGACGAGATCACATAAAAATAGGCCATAAGATAAAATTAGCGTTTTTAATTACCAACGCCTTTGTAGACGCAGATGGTTTTCGTCAAGAACCCGGATGTGATGGCTTCGTCCTCCATGTAGTAGGCCACATTGTTCACCCAGACAGTCGCTCTGTATTTAAAAAAATGTCAAAACTTCAGATGAAAAAAAAATCTACATGTATATTCGTATGTGCCATTAAACCAAAGTTTATCCTTTTCGGACTCATGACAACGGAAACATGTAGTACATATTCTGTGACTTCTAGCATCTGACCCGTGACTTCATGAAAACATATGGCGTCTCAACCTGTAAAGTAACTCATTTGGAGGACAATTCAAACCTAAGGAAACTGTTGACAAATTGCCGATGTCATATCACTTTAACAGTTGCCATAGCGCAAGCTTCTTTGAAAGAAGATATGATCACGAGTAAACGTACGCGTGATCCACATTTCTTTCGGCGCAAACTTAAGTGACCTCACTATGACAACAATCATTGCCCCATCAACTGTTGGTTTTGACATTTGAACTACTCACACCGGGTAGAAATTCTTTTCGAAATTCACTTTCACTTTCTCACCTGAGCGTGACGCATCCGCAGGTGGGCGCCTCCCATCTGAAGGGGATCTTCATCTTCTTATCGTCCATGGCGTTTATCAGGACGTTGCACTTCTTTAGGTCAGTGACCCCCATGTGGATGGACGACAGGACGCCCTCTGAGCACCCCGTCGCCATGGCTGACGTCACGCTGACGTGGAAGCCCGTGAATGGCTGTGTCCTGTCGTTCGAACGAAGCGCGACTGTACGAGAAAAAATGGCGTTTATTTTACAGTAATCAGTAGGAAACTATTAGCTTAACCCTTATGTGACTGCCTGTGGCATATATATAGCTAGCGAGAAGTTAGGAAAATATGTATTGTTGGTTTGATTTCTTACTTGTGCTGTATAAATACATACAGCCCATGCTACCATACTGACCTAGGGCTATGACTAAGAGCAAGCCTCGGTAACTGAGTATATGATACCATTGGTTACAAGACCCATATACAGAGCGTTTACAAGACGCAAGACTTATATGCTAGAAATGTCTTACATAAATTATACAATGCAATGATCAGATTCATTTTTCATTTTCATCCTAGCATGTGTAATATTTGTGAATAATTGAAAATAACGTTTAATTGTTATCAGCCATGATCGCTATTTGATATTGTAGAAGCCATGTATATAAAGTAAAATATTAAGACCGGTCATTCAGTGCATGTCGATGTTTACCTGTGTAGGTTCCGTTCGGGATGAATCCGTCCACCACGTCAAACAGATCCAGCTCGTACAGCGGCTTCCTGCTGCCCTGCCGGAGCTGGTTCGGGCGCCCCTCGGCACCACCCGCCACCAGGCCCCGAGGGAGCCGGGCAGGACACACGGGGTCATCCTGGTCCAGGACTACAAAATTAGAAGTAACATTTCAGGTACAGATTTCTTAGTCTTTGAATCCATTAAGTAACGCAAATCGATATACTCCTATATGTTACTTAGATCTATCAATTAACTGATAAAAAATATGATTGACAACAAAAATAAAGAAAATCCGATTCAATTCGTAGTATGAGCACATTGCATATTAGTAACAAACGTCATTGCAACCACATACATGTAGTTGTGGTTCGAAACAGCTCAAAAAGAAAAGCCATGTTTGTTGCTCCTGTAGAGGCTAACTAAGGCTGCTTGCTCAGACAGAAACAGAATAATATTATCACGCTGCAAGGAAACTATTTTCATAAACGATTTAAAGTTTTAAAGGAAGCCAAAAGGGTCAAGAATTTTTTTTCCATGAGATCAAGATTGAACCAACTTGAAGGATGAAATCACATGTTACAAAATACCATGGTGATCCATACAGCAATGCTTTTTATTAGAACGCAAGGATATACACAGAAGTCAACGACGTTTTAAAATATGCATGGCATACTTGAGGATTTTAAAGACACCAACAGAGTTGATTGTACAGAGTTTATTTGCAAAATCATGCCCGAGGGCTAATTGCATATACAGTCTCAAGAACTAAGTAGATAGTGTGATATTCAAAACTAGTGTCTAATCAACTAAATGGTACTATGAATACCATCGTCGGGTTTGACTTCTTCTTTGAAGGCAGTCAACATATGAGCGCCGAATCTGAACTCATTATCTTTGAAACATTCCAGAGACCCTAGTTCTGTGGATAGCTCATGCTTTAGAGGAGTTCTGTATACAACACTCCACTGCTGTTTACATGGTCCCGATCCCAGAGCGTCGCATGGTTGACAGTTTGTGTACTGCTAAGGACGTCTCACATCTGCGCATTGTTGCCTAATCAGCGATTTTTTTGCTGAAATAGCCTTACCAAGTGCCAAACAAGTTGGTGATACGACCTCTCCGCAGTTTTCAATATTATAGACTCACCCCGGCCTTCGTAAGCGGTTTTGGGTTCAGCGAAAAAATGGTAAATGATTTGCCCAGGCTGGTAACCAAACCTGCCCCCATTCCACTAGACGGTGATCGCACTGCGCTTTCACTGCGACCTAAATAGGATATGTGTAACCTTCACTTTCACACTGGGTATATCATACAAAACGTAAAAGTGGAACTGAGAAGACAAGAAAACACAGTGTTATAACATTTTTTTGCATACAATTCATTGAGTGACATGTCAAATTTTAGGTCGCAGAGAGAGCGCGGTGAGAGCGCCGTACTAGTGGAGAGGGGTTATAATTACAATGTGTTTGGAAACCTGGCTAAAGTTTGTCCGGAGAGCGTCTCTGCGGTAAATTTTCTAATCCCCCGGCCCTTTCGTGCTTTTTAGCTAAGTTGGACCAGTTATTACTAGAACCCTCTAGCATATTCCTTTAAACAGTTGGGACTGCATTGCTGAATGTCTGCCAACCCGATACAATGGAAGGCCTGTTGACCAAATGTTTTTGTTTTGAGTTAAAGCAAAGAGGGCGAATGAACCCTTCTGCAAAAGCTTGTAAACATCCTTGACCCGCTTTCCCTATTGGCAATGACACCATATGTCTTATGCCTTCGCACAAGGCTTGTAGTCAACAACTTTAAATTTATTTGGTACAAGTACTACGGGCTTGGTAACATACGTCGTGCGAACGTTGTAAAGCTACCCATCTCACCGGAGGTTCCTGAAAGGACGTATATATGGCAAGAAGAAATCGGACATAGAAAAACATGACCCATTTCAGAACTTTACAAATAACTTTACACTGAAGAATACTGCACCCAAGGGAATTCAATGTTTAGGCAAGACTAATTTGAAAGGTTATGTAACCTCCTTTTCTTATGCTGTCCTAGACATTGTTGTCTTTATTCCAAATCTTACATATTTTATCTTCCAGGCACGGGCCATCTTAATATACCACAATCTACGTTCAACAACGGAGAAATGCTCCGAGAAAAAGACATTAGTTACATCTTGCAGACACAGGCTCTCCCATAAAACAGAGGTCCTGAGAAAAGAAATATTTCCAAACCTTACACTTTACACTTTACACCGCTTTTATCATAAGCACACGACAAGCGAAAAAAAATGAGAGGCGTATTTCCAAATCTTACACTTAACACTTTACAGACATGGCATCATCTTAGCACACAGGCCCTGAGAAAAAAACGAGGCTGCTTTTCCAAATCTTACATTTACACTTTACAGACACGGCTCATTGACAATGACCCACCACTCTCAGCGAAAAAAAGGGTTTTTTTACAAATCTTACACTTTACACTTTACAGACACGGCATCATCTTAGCACACAGGCCCTGAAAAGATTTGAGGCTGTTTTTGTAAAGCTTACATTTACACTTTACAGACACGGCATCATCTTAGCACACAGGCCCTGAAAAAATTCGAGGCTGTTTTTGCAAAGCTTACATTTACACTTTACAGACACGGCTCATTATCCACCGGGGTTGGTTGACAAAAGCTAGCGACAATGACCCACCACTCTCAGTGAAAAAACGGGGCTTTTTCCTAATCTTACACTTTGCACTTTACAGACCCGGCATCATCTTAGCAAACTGCACAGGCCCTGAGAAAAAAGGGCTGTTTTCCCAATTTTACACTTCACGTTACAGACAGGCCACGTAACGTTCGAAAAATGGCTTGATTTGACCGAGATATACGCAGCTCTGCACACACAAAAAAATTTATACTAGACACTGGCTTCCTCCTTTGTAATCGTGGTAATGTTGAAGTATACAGAAAAAAAGTTCCAAAGGTGAACTTGAGTGTTTTTTTGGTACCGATGGATACGTAAAAATGCCAGTATACTTGATGTCTAGCGCACAACAAACCTTAGTTTACAAAATGTAACAAACACCTACGTATACATTTCGTCCAATCAAAAGAACTTACTATTATAGTATTTGTGCTATAAAAATAAAGCTGACAACGTGTACATGTTTTTATGTGACTCTTCTTTTGTGTGACCTGCGCCTGGCGCAGTGTATGTTGAACAAACTTAAAGGTTTTCATTATGCTATCTCCTATATCGATAGACGGCGCAGTGGCCAATTCACTCGTTGTTCCTGGACGTTTATCAGATAGCATCTACAGTCCAGTTCACTGTTCATCCATGTGTGAGTTCACAGTTGACACTGTTGCTTCAACAAGTCATTGTCTAGCATGTGTGTGCAGAGCTGCGTATATCTCGGTCAAATCAAGCCATTTTTTGAACGTTACGTTGCCGTGTCTGTAAAGTGAAGTATAAAATTGGGAAAACAGCCCTTTTTTTCTCAGGGCCGGTGCAGTTTGCTAAGATAATGCCGGGTCTGTAAAGTGTAAAGTGTAAAATTAGAAAAACAGCCCGGTTTTTTATCACTGAGAGTGGTGGGCCATTGTCGCAAGCTTTTGTCAATCAACCCCGGTGGTTAATGAGCCGTGTCTGTAAAGTGTAAATGTAAGCTTTGCAAAAACAGCCTCGAATTTTTTCAGGGCCTGTGTGCTAAGATGATGCCGTGTCTGTAAAGTGTAAATGTAAGCTTTGCAAAAACAGCCTCGAATTTTTTCAGGGCCTGTGTGCTAAGATGATGCCGTGTCTGTAAAGTGTAAAGTGTAAGATTAGGAAAAAGCCCCGTTTTATCACTGAGAGTGGTGGGTCATTGTCGCTAGCTTTTGTTAATTAGCCGTGTCTGTAAGGTGTAAAGCGTTGGAAGAAACCTCTTTCGTTTCTCGGGGCATGCATGCTTGTAATAAAAGCGTTCGAAAAGGCGTCCATAAAGTGTAAAGTGGAAAAGTTGAGATGTTCCCAATAATCTTTTTTTTCGAGAGCGGCGTAATTGCTTAGCCTTCAGGTTTAGAAGAAAACCTCCTTTTCTTTCCAGAGAGCGCAATTCCCTTGGGTGCAGTTATGTCTTTGCGTTTGGGTTCAGTAATGTTTTTGCGTTTGGTCATTCGTGTGTGAGAGATTAGGTCATCGGTGTGTAAAGTTATTTGTAAAGTTCTGAAATAGGTCATGTTTTTCTATGTCCGATTCCTTGCCAGTACTCAAAGGACGAGTTGTATATTCCTGACCAGATTGTTGGCAAACACGTAAAGATAAAAGAGTCTTTTCCTTATCGTTAGCGTTGAGCTCTCTTAGCACAGAATAACTGTAGCAACTTGTTATGCCATAGATTTTTTTCTAGGGGCGGATGGGTCACTTGCCGAATTACTACATGTACACGAAACCACTTCTCATCGTCTTTGTGAGGCTGTAAGCCGGATCTGCTCCTCTACTGTAGGGGTGATATAGGAAACTTTGCTTATCCCATAAGGTTAGCGTAGTAGGGACTAGGAGTCATAAATCTGAATGGCAGAGTCTTCACGAGGGTCTACACGGAGGGTCCCGACAACGCTTTACGCTGAAGTCAGAAGACCATCCTCCTTATGGCCACGTATTACGCTAAAATCAAGATACAGTCAAACCTGTATTAGGGGCCACCTCTACAGAGGGGCCACCTGTCCATAGTGGCCACTTTTTGTCGGTCCCTTGGGTATTTTATCTACAAGTTGCCACCTCTATACAGAGGCCACCTGTCTATAGTGGCCAAATTTGTCCGGTCCCTTGAGTGGCCGCTATAGACAGGTTTGACTGTAGATAATTGCGCAGAATTCGGTCGCCTCCTCCATAATAAGCGAACAAGACGCTTTTCCCTTCGAATTACTACTGAGAACCAAAACAGACTGCCTACATGTAGCCTCCATACCAGGCTCTCTGGGCACTTTTCGTCTTTTGTTGGCTCATAATACACTTTGCTGGCCGTTTCATTTTGTACTGGGTCGGCTGTCAGTCGGGCCAGCAAAAGTCAAGTCAAAATAGCATGCAGACCTAATCTCCAAGCAGATCCTACAATGACATAATAGTACCAAACTGGCCAGGAGATAGTCAGCCAAGAGGTGTACATTTATCATGTAGCGAAACACACTCCTAAGCCGGCTTCACTCCTCTGCCGGCTTTTGATACTATCTAATGCTACCGTAGGATCTGCTTTGAGATTATGCAGACCCTTTTTCACCTTTGTTCACAGTGTTTCTGGCTAGACCCGCTTTGTGACGATGTACACATTCCTCTGCGATAAAAGGCGCCCGATCTGCACTGATCACATATTAGCACACAACTTGGTGCGATAACGGACTATCGCATGCGATATACGACATAAGTAGGTCAGAACAGCGAACCGAGAGCACTCCTTTCTTTTAACTAGATGCTGCGACCACGTTGCGTGAGCAACGATTTAACGAATCGTTTTAACGGAAAAGTTTATCGAGGTAGAAAGAATCTGTTTCTTTCCGCGTTCTTTGTTGTATATTGAATAATACATACTCAATTATTACATCATTCGCTCATATGTGTTGGTAATAATCATAGTACAATCATTATGCTGAAGAAAGATTGGAAGAACGTTTAGCATTGTACAGTGTCACATGTGTAATCCCCAAGCAGATTCCTCCGGTGGCTTAAAACAGTAACATAAGCTGGGGAAGCCGGCAGAGGGCGGTGGCAAATTTTTCCCTCTGACGGCTGAAGTCCTTCCCCAGCTTATGTTACTGTTTGAAGCCACCGGAGGAATCTGCTTGGAGATTATCACATGTGCACTAATCCAATATTGGTTACCGTACATTTTACTCAGCGATATAAGCCTCCGTTGTAGTCTTCGAACAGGGCTGGTTTTTATTTTATGGGGCGAAACTCGCTTTCACGGCAAACTCCCTTCCACAGCAAACTCCCTCTCTCGGCAAACTCCCTATCCCGGCACAAGAGAA
>NW_023365730.1:563123-624990 GCF_000003815.2 Branchiostoma floridae
CTTATGATCACCTGTATACGCCAATCCAGCTAGAAGCTATCTAGATCCGCAATCTGACTTTGGGCTAAAAACTTCGGATGTGTGAAGTAATCTATCAGGTAGGCATCCTTCCTTCTTTACAGATGGTGATCTATACAGAAGTGATATATAGCCAGAGTGATGTTAGATTGGATTGGATCTTTAATATACAATTGGCAGACTTATCGGCTAGATCACGTCTATAAAATTTACAATCTAAGTCACGATTACAGCGTCAATTAGACACTGAAAGGCATTTATCTTTAAAGTTTCGTTCTGAGCACTTCAAGAACGTATTTTTTAAAAGCTCAAATCGCCCTGCAGGCCGCTTTTTATTGAGGTCATGGGGGAAGAGGCAATGGTATATGTATATAGGTATATATATATATATATGTGTGTGTGTGTGTGTGTGTGTGTGTGTGTGTGTGTGCGTGTGTGTGTGTGTGTGTGTATATAGTAGCTAAAATCTATCCATGTAATGTAGTATGCTATTAGTACAGCACGTGCAAGATGATAAGTGAGTGAGTAAATGAGAGTGATGACTGAATAAGTCATCATGAGTATTAAAGTGAGTGTAGTATACATGTCCCCAGATGCAGTGCTCAGGTCAGTGCACTGGATCACTTATTCCACAAGTGTACTAGATATGAATATGCTCATCACAACACTGCCGTTTGAGTTGGGTGCTTCTATGTAATCTCCAAGCAGATCCTACGGTAGCATAATATAGTATCAAAAGCTGACAGAGGAGTGAAGCCGGCCTAGGAGTGTGTATGCGTCCGGTGCCCATTTGATTCCTTTTGGCTGACTATACTCTTTGGTCAGCTTTGATGCTATCTTATGGCACCGAAAGATCTGCTTGGAGACTACTTCTGTGAATGTCTTTATCATTAGTAGCTGAAAAGAACCTTGTTTCTGTGCAGTTTTATATCTGACACTACATGTCACATGTGGAGAGCCCATGACGCGTTTCCGGTGGAAAATTACAGCAAGCAACGCTCAAACACTGGTTGGGAGTCTCACGCGGTGAAAGACGATGTTAAGGCGATTAATTACGTCGTTAAGTAATGGCCATTTATTTCCGGATGCGTGTCTTAAAATGAATTGGAATCCGCTGCGGAACAGTTTAGTCATTTCACGGTCCTTTGTGTAGGAGACGATTAATTAAAGACTTGTCGGATGAATATATAGGAGTCGGTGTTGGTGCGTTGATTAAGAGCTATAGTATCACTCAGGGGGTATACAATATATACCGTATATGGTGTGAGGAGCTCCGGCATCAAAATTCAAAATTAACCCTATTCAGACCGTCATTGTTTTGTCAATCTGGGACGGAGGGTCTGGGACTACATTTTTTAAATAACGTTGTGTATGGCCTCAAAATTTTCGTAGAATAATGTAGACATCATAGCTAAAGACTCTAAGAAGTTGGACGTTATTGTAACGTAGTATGACGTAACTATGACGTCATAAATTTGAAAATATTCTCGCTGAATCCTGAATATCTTAGTCATTTCACGGCTCTTTGTGCACGGGACGATTAATTAAAGATTTGTCGGATGGAAATAAAGGAGTCGGTATTGGTGGGTTTATTAAGAGTTGTAGTACTCAAGGGGTATAAATTATGGTGTGAGGCGCTCCGGCATCAAACTTCAAAGTTAACCCTATTCAGACCGCGCCTTTTCTGTAACTCTTGAATAATTTTTTGTATGGCCACCAAATTTTCGGACAATGATGTAAACATAACATCTTAAGACTCTAAGAAGTTGGACGTTATTGTAACATAGTATGATATCAATTTGGCTATACTGGCTGAATCCGGAACATTTCAGTCATTTCACGGTGCGTTGTGCACAGGACGATTAATTAAGACTTGTCAGATGGAAATAAAGGAGTCGGTATTGGTGCGCTGATTAAGAGCTGTAGTATCAATCAGTGGCCCCAGGCACCGACTGGAAAGGCGAGCTGCAGGGATCGGAGGCCTCATTGTACTACAATAAGGCACGACGCTTTACTCTTCAAAAAGAGGTTCGGCGCCGGCGTTTAGGGGATACTTTTTATGCATTTTTGCCTTGCTTTTTACTTTGTACGTTTTAGTTCTTTTGGCAGGCGATATGGAGATAACGGTACAAAAAAGCCAACGCAACAAAATTAAGGTCTAAAAACCCATCAAACACAACAGGAGCGAAATCTATGTCCGGAGAGTAAGGACGGTTCATGGTTCCGACCTAGGCCAGGAACTGACCCTTGCTTCTATCCCTGATGTTACACCATATTGCACGGTCCTGTACATGTGTCCTAGCTACAGCTGCTTTTGGACTTAAACCAGTGTTCTTTACGATTTTATGTTTCCAAAGCCTGTTTTTCCACCTTGGTCACCTCAGTACCTTGTAAACATTTGCTGTAACTTGACTTACATGGGAGTAGCAAATGTCGTAGCATTGTCCTTTAAGGAGGTTGATCATAAATCTTGTAGGAATCCGCAATTACTCTTCATTTCTATGGTTCACTCGAATACACATGTACAGCCTTATATGTAGGTAAAAACTCCCAAAAGCGACTTCTGTGTCAGCAGTACAAAATGTGTGAAGCAGACTGGTTGGAAGTAACTTCTAAATGGGAAATATGGAGACCCGACCATTTTCAGTGACGCATATACGACTATACAATAACTTGAGAGCTACATGTACCTCTACTTGAGGCAATTGCACTGCATGAAAAGTGGATCTTACCAATAGCGGTAAACACCAGGTACATGTATGCCTGGTAATGTTTACTTTCTACCAGATGATATGTCATGTAGTGGATTCTGCCTGAAACGCCCGACCATTTACAAAATCATAATTAGTTCACAGCTTAAGTAATTGCTATTTGGCGTATATTATTACCTGGATTCATCGACGTATTTCCAGACTTACCTGGCACTTATGGTTATCGGTAAATCCAACTTTTCGTGCAGTGTTGAGGATTATCTATTCATAAGTTTAACGTTGGAATGCTGTGTAAAAGTCGACCCTAGGCACCATCCACCCTCCCCGATCCATCGTCCGGAGTGCTCACAAACACGTGTCCTCCGCAAAACGGAAAATTAGTCGAGCCTATAATTACGGCCACTCGTCTGGCGACACGCACGAGCGGTGACGAATCGATCCCCAGTTCCTCCATTGTCAGCTCAGGGTTCCAGCGTTTAACACCGGCGACCTCTGTCTATCTATATCTGGTACAGAATGGTCATGTTGATTTGAATATATGGATGACATCGCGCGCCCATCAATTTTTGTCCGTTTCCAAAAAAAAAAAAAACGTTTTTCACCATGCTTTTAATGCACAAAGCAGCTGTAAAATACATGCCGTAGATGAAAAGAAACAATAATCAGGAAACATATACTAACGTCAACGTCAATTCCAATGTCAAGGAAGAAGACTGTGAAAACAAAACAAAATGAATCTATTGTTCGGTATTCAACACTCTGTGTTTGTCATTTGTTTAGCCTTCCAAACCACTTAGATTTCATAATGGATACAACTTGTTTGGGAAGGTAAACATTTTTTGTACGCTCGCATCAGTTTTGGGATTCCCAGGGGGCGTCATTCATATAATCAAATCAACATGGCCTAATGGTGGCCTGGCAGCGAGTAATAAGGGCGGTCGTGTCGTCCTCTGTCTACGTCATCTTTGACAGCTGGACAAAGGATAACGGATTGTATTTCACGTTCACTTTCATTTTAGAATACAGGTGGCTGACAGAGAAAGTTAAGGTTCGGAGGTTTCTATTTTTAGAGAGGCTGACAGGGAAAGTTCGTTAATAAGGCTGTATTTTTTTGGGGTGGGTGGGGTGTGTCGTGTATTTAAAGAACGGGGGTGGGGTGGTTGTATTGTATTGTATTGTATTGGATGAAAGTTCCGAAGATCGTGGATTTGAGGTGCCTTGCTTTATTCCAAGAAACTCAAGCTGAACTGTCGAGGTCCCCGCTGCACTGGGCCACGCCTACATGTCCTTGTAAATATGTAAATGTTTTACTTACTAACCCGTTAAGATGGTCCTTTGCACAAGTGAAGTACATTTTCCAAGGGCACCACATCGGGCCTGTCAAGGAAACCAGAAGCTTAACTTCGAAGTCAACAACCCAAACCATAGGGACATCTCACTACTTTTTATATGTTGATCAGTAAACATCATTTTGTACATGCTAAATGCGTCATATTGGTGGAAAGTTGAGGGCAAGGGTGATGCTCCCTAATATAATTTTATACCAATTGTAAACACATTTATGTTAAGTATACGTTTTACTCCAGCTGGGTTGAAAGTCCATTTAGAAATGATAGCTTAGGCAATAAGTTGCAAGCTGTAATTTTCGCTCGGGTGTCTTCTGCAGTGTATGAATTCGTACCAGTCCACGCCGCCACAGGTCTCACCTTTTTAGCAAAGTGTGCACATGGAATACATTTGGTCAAAGTGTAGTCCACTTTTGCTAAGTGAACCTCATATATCTTGAATATAGTTTGCAGCAGTCACTTTGATCATTGTGAGTGGTTTCTAGTGTAAAAGGTTTGACAGTGAATTTTGCATTGCGTAAAAGGTAGCCTTGGAGTAATGGTCTTACATGTAAGTATAGCCATTCGTAAAATCTTTCCTGACCCATTAGGCACTAAGAAAGCTCCCCATAACCTTACAATACTTACAATGGTTTTAGGCGAGTTCTCAATCTTGAACTTTATTAGCATGTTGATTGAGTTGTTTGAACTACTAACATCCCATCACCCAGAGCCATTAGCTCCTATATGCATTAAGATAATCGCCTTGACGCGTTGAAGTGGGAAAATCATTCACCCAAAGTGCATGGAAAACTCCAACGTATTGAACATTTGGTACCGCTTCTATTAGTCATTGTGTACAGTCTTACTTTGTCAACGTCTTTTCTTCGCCATATTTTAGCTATCACCCATAGCCCTACACTCTCTTCTGTGCGGTGGGTGCCTTCTTGATGTCTCCCAGATTTAACTAAACTCTGCTTCACCCAAACATTACTGTTTATTCCTGTTCATTTGATGTTCTCTCCTCTTCTTCCTTGTGGGACCTAGTATAACGCCACCCGAAAGGAGGCATCTTTTTTGTAACTCCTTACAACATCCAGTTTATTTCAGTAGGCGAGAAATATAGTCTATGTAACACAAACTCCATGGCTGTAACTGTCCCCTCTCCACAGGAGGCCGGTTGGATGTTAGGCGGGCTGCTATAAGCGGGATTTAATCAGGCTAGCAAGAAATGCATGATTAATAAATTTCAATGGTCATTACGGACTTTCCCAAGACTATACCATGCAGAATGCAGTGACTGATTATGATGATGATGAATTGTCATTACGGTCACTTTGTTTTACTTATCAGTTCTTTAGATTCTCTCGTGTGTGTTTGGTCGTGTGTGTTTTATCTAATAAATAAAAGAAATGCACAGACGATGTAATATTGTGCACACAGAGTGATTTAATGAAAGAGTGTAATATTCCTAACATAGATCTAACAGAATGTGCAGTAATAGTTACAAGTATGTGGCAGTAGCTGTGCATCTGGTCTAGCATTTGTCTGAGGTGAATGCTAATTAAGAATACAAGAAGTACGTTTTTCCATTGTCCGAACACTGGTAAGCTTCATTTTGATACACATTGTGAATCTGAGCATATGTGATACATATGTTAGTTATCCTATGTCTTCACCATTCATTACGCAGAAGTCATAAAGAAAAACAGAGCTCAGGTCTTAGAAAAAGATTCGAGAAAGGCTAAGGTGTCCAGTCAAATAATCGAGAATTTTTCAGCGTTTGAATTTACTGTTCACGATTCCGTTTAAATCTTTGTGACAGTAAACGATTAACAAGTGATGTAAGCATATCATGATCACACTACGTTTGGTGAAGAAATCAAGTACGACCTTAATATTCTATGTATGTCTGGCACGAAAACTAATGTGTTTATCACAGAGATGCATGTCAACGTAAGTACTAATACGCAGATGATACTTAAGTACTGATACGCAAATGTGCATAACAGGAAATGGTGTGCAGAAATTATCAGCAGGGTGACCACAGGTGACGAGTGTGCTGTCTGGAAAGAAGTCTGGGGGTCATCTGACGAAACGTGCCTTAGAATAATCTCTCTCCTCTGCTCAATTAGAATTAGTATTCCTGAAAATGAGAAAAGAAACATATAAGATTTACGAAATGAATAAGATAGACGATGGAAGACATTTTGTGGACCGCACTTATTGAACACATTAGTCATTGTACGGATAGAGTCGATTCCACATTACCGAGAGGGTATTTCTTGCCTTTTGTTCCCACATTTTGGAAATCTTTATAACATTCTAACAATGATAAGTAACTGTTTAAAACTATTTATAACATCTGTGTGAAGTTCCAAATATTTTCTATAGTGTCCATACATGTTAGAAACATTTATAATATCAAATACATTATTTCTGTTAGTTTCTAAACTGTTCCAACATAGATTCATCATTTGTGATCACATGTTCGAACATCGAAACAAAATGGTAAAACTGGGTCAGTGGGCTGGGAAGAGGGCAATTCACACATCCCTGCCAAGTACAGGAAATTGTGACTGTCTGGCAGCTTTCACAAAAGAGACACCATTGTCTACAAAAGAAAATCTAAAAATACAAGACCCAAACAAAAGACCTAGCTTAGCAGCTTGGTTTATGGGGGCAATAAAAGTTTTTATGGAGGAAAAAAATGACGCAAATTGTTGGAACATGTGATCACATTTTCAAATGTTTCCAACATAAAAAAAATTTAGATAGGTTCAAACATGTTAAAACTTTCATTTTAAATTGTTTGAACAGCTTAGAACTTCAGTGACTGAAATATTCTTTTACTTAGAATAATTAGAACTTACTACAAATATTATTTCAAAACCCTCTCGGTGACTCGGAATCGACTCTAGTAAGATCTTCTTCAACTTTACATTTGGTATGACATTCCAAGAGATTTTGATCTAATTCCCTTTGTTGCTTATGTCACATTTCCAACCCGGGGCCCGACCGGCTCGTCGACTATTCGCCGAAACTACAAAAAAAATTGTATACACAAACATGTACGTTTAACGTGTTTTGTTCTCTTCTATCATACGTCTCGTTCCAACATACTACGCGCCGGGTCTGGAAATGTGACCTAAGCATCTGTCCTATCTCACCGAGACTCCTTTTTAGGGGGGAGGGATTTAGCCAAACAGGGAGACTATTCCGCAGGAGAAGTAAGGTGGCAAAGTGATGCGGTTTATATTTTACTCAATGACATCTAGTGCGCTCTCCCCCCTGTTTGATTAATTCCTACTCTAATATTTGAATAGCATGACCGACTTGAAGCCTGCGACGGAAACGGAAGGGTGCCTTTTCTACTTCTCTTTCTTCTTTTTCGTTGCCTTTATCTTCCTACATTGTCTGACATATCTTTAAGTAACAGGTGGGCGATTTGTTTAATCTCACTCCACGCGAGAACGGCTTGACATTGATGGATCATGCAAGACGAAGTCATTCGTCTTAAGATGCCAGCCCTAGCTGAGTTTTCCACCTGGGGGGATGGAACAAGGTGAGTTTGCAACTGATGTTGAGGAATCTCCGCCTACATAAGGTGTTACCTTTCCTTGACACCATGAAGTGTACATGGTCACGAATTCCCCGGAGAGGGCACACGGTCATCAAGTTACCTTGAGTCTGAGCCATTTACAATTCATCTTTCAGAACACTTATTTGTTTGTGTTAGTCAGAGTTGACAAGAGGGAATATGACGGATCACTTGTGGCAAACCTGCTCTTGGGCAGCGGCGTTTAAAGAAACATTTTCTTTCAAAGTTTTCCTTTTTCTTTTGAGAACAAAGACGGGAAGATAACATGTGACAACTTCTTCAGAAACAACTGTTTCAGATGAAGTTGTTTGATGGTCTTTATAGTCCCTTGCAGCAGAGTTTAATCGACTTGGGAAGAATCAGTGCCGCCTGTTTCATAAGATAACTTTATTGGTTGAAGATCATATAAAACAGATTAGGACAAATACATTATGTTTTTCCTGCGATTTTATCATAGCGGACTAAGGTTCTCGTAATTTGGATGATACTGGATTCTCGTCATCTACATCTTTTAAGAAATGCTTTAATATTGGAATCGCCAATGACTGTTTTCTAAGGGAATGGTTCGTCTTCTTCTCGTGTCACAATACCCCCCTCACATTAGGCGCGATTCGATCGGACGACCAGTCTGCGAGGTCTGAGTTCGAGGAGGTATGCCCCTCACGGGAAGGGGGAACTCTGTCATTTTTTCGTCGGCATTAGGATCATGCCTCCTCGTAAATTAGAGCTCGCAGACTCGTCGTCCGATCGAATCGCGCCTAATGTGAGGGGGGTATAAAGGAATAGTTGCTATAGATTTATGAGATGTTAAAATAACGTTTATGTCGCTAGTGCACAGCAAATACTATTTGTTCCCATGCTTTGAGGACTATGAAATTTACAAAAAAAATAGATGATACACTTTTCTTTAGCTTTGTTTGCGTTACGTATCAAGGCTACATATATTCATAAAGCTACACCCCAGGGCACTTTATGTTCTTTCGGTTCTGAACATATGTATTTCCTTATATTTGATAGTCATCTGCATGATTGATGTATGTGTTGGATCTATCTTCTGAAGAATCTGACGAAAGAAACATCCCAACCTGGATTAAACTGAAACCTACATATATCTATTCGTTGTTTACTAGGCTGTTAGGAGATGCATTGTCACATCTACGCCTACATGCTTTCTTTAAAATACGAAGCTTTAAAGCAGTTTTACTAAAGAGCGTAAAACGTCTTTCAGATTGGACAGTCTGCAATTACAGTGGTAAGGGCTTCCATATTTATCTCAAGATTTAGAAACAGTAAGATAAGGCCCTTACATGACCTCGGTTTAAGTGGCAGACGCAACATGTTTCTGTACGGAAAAAGGCTTTTACCCCATCCTTAATCGATGGTGACATCACTTTTACCGTTGCCTACTTGTTGTCTTGTTGCAATGGGTTTTGAGTAGCGTGATCATCACGATTTTAAAGCAGAAAGATGAGCCCGTGCTATGCCATGTGCCTCTAGGCTGATTGAGTGACAACCAAAACCCACACGCCACAGTAGTTCTGATATAAAAGTTTGGAATACATCAATTAAAGGTTTCGTAACTACGATCGCTGCGATTGAAGCTTTTTTCTTTTGCGTTCTGGGGTATGAGTGGGCGGTAAGGCAACAGAAGAACTTGACACATTCGATGCCCGTGGGTGGATTGAGTGATAGAATAAGCCCACACTCTCTGTGTCAGTTGGAAGGCAGAGACAAGATTTCAATGCTTCAATGAAGAGTTGCTAACAGTGAATTCTTATTGTTTTCACTATTTATGAGTGACAGAGAAACAAAGGAACACCTGACAGACGCATAGCCAGTGGAATATTCAAGTAGCTACCACACTTCGCGGTAAGATTAAATCAATGAAGGGTTGTAACAAAAGACATTGTGGTTCTGAATGGTTGTTTTTGACTTAAGTGTTATGAGGGGGCGAGTTTGTGAAGCACGACGTGTAGCCAAAAACAGCTGGAGATGACAAGAACACATTCAAGACCTTTCTGTTATTCAGAGACCTTGTTTAAGTATGCACCCAACTTTCAATGTCATTTTTACAGCAGTAAAGCACCAAGTTACAGGGTCGATTCAATAACCATGCAAAAAAATACAGGAGGTCATTTTGAAACTAACTATTCCTTAAAACTTGAAATATTCAGGAATAAGAAGAAGAATTTTAATGATTTTATGTGGCACTATAATCTTATTCCCATTTTAAGCCATTAAGTGAAGCTGAAGACAATTTTGGATTCCAATAGAAACAAACTTTGGAAAGACAAAGCCAAGACGAAGTGGATGCAAATGACGTATCATTTTTGGCACATCTTCATCGACATATCAGACATATGATTGCCGAGACACTCACGACACATGTTCCGACGGGAAAGCCGTCCAAATCTGCTGTGGCTAAACAATCCTATACGAGAACGACAGTCTCTGCCACATAGGACACATCTGGCATATGAAACTCACCACACATTTTCCGACGGGAAAGCCGTCCATGTCGCACATGGTCCTGGCGGGGCATCTGCACACCATCCTGGGGATCCGCCCTCTCCACTTCCCGTAGCTGGTCTGGCAAACCTTGTCAACTTTTAGGTCGCACTGCAAACATAATAGGGAAATTAAGGGCTATGATAGTGCAAAGAAACTGTGCAATAGAAGATACATAACTATGCAAAGTAGAACGTTCTTCATAGTGTGCTTAGAATATTCAAAGAAACCGAAGATGCATGATCATGCAACGCAGAGAGTACTACTAATGTTACAACCCTGGTCTAGTAGACCTTGTCAACTTTTAGGTTGCACTGCAAGGACAATAGGTACAGAGTATAGATTAGTAGATAGATAGATGGAAGGATGGCTCAAACGCATACCACATCTTCGCAAAGGGCGCTTGAGACGCTTGCCTTCGATTTAGAAACTTTGTTTGAACCAACAACTTAAATGTTTGAACCTGTGTGGTTTTGGAGCCTGTTGCCAAGTTCTGGGTTTAAATCGCTTTCTTGGCTCTAAAGCATTGTTCAAAGCTTTAACGTCTTTGGGGGAAGCTTTTCGGCTTTGCCCTGTACTGATCTCATCTTAGACCAACACATCTTAGATTGGGAGCCTGTTGGCAAGTTCTGGATTTGAATACATGTAGTTCCTTAGGCGCTCTTGTGAAGTTTGTGCTTGGCTCTAAAGCATTGTGCAAAGCTTTCACGTCTTTGGGGGCAGATTTTAGGCTTTGTCCACTACTGATGTCATCTTAGACCAACGCACCATCTGCTGGCACCCCTTTGACGACTCTAAGTCTATGACGACACTGAACATCTCCCGGTGATGCTGATGTGAATCTATAATGGCCTAGACCTATCCCCTGATGTGCTATTTCATCTATTACGTTATCGTAAAGATGTTGGGGATGTGTTTAAGGTCTTTCAGCAAGATTTTGACTGACCCAGAAGCACATTATTGTCTGATAAATGACCCACATGGGTCAATGTACCTTCGGGAAATTCCACTTCAAGTTTACAGGAATGAAAAAAAAGCAAATATATACGAACATTTCTTCATTCAAAATGTTTGCTTCTAGATTCGTGAAGTTTTGGACCTGCTTTGTATACTTGAACTGCAAAGACTTTTTCTTTAACTCCCAAGCTTGCGAGTGTTTGCAGCTACCTACCATCTAGTCATAAGACCATATTCTTATTGCTAGTTTAAATGATATTCCAAATATGATTTTGACGTCCTGTGTTCTTATTTTGGCGTCTTATGTTCTCCTAAAGACTCTTGGAGGTGATTACCATTGCTCTCTACTTGTGGCTGAAGAGTAAAACAGATCTTATCTTTCTCGTTGTATCTAATCCACTGAAGTGTGCAGTTGGCCAAAATTAGCAAGTGGCCTACTGGACCCAGCACATGTCCTTTGTACATTGAACACGATACAAATCTTTCTATTTCTATGCTGCCTAAGGAGAGACATCAGTTCATAGATGTAAAACTATCATACAGATCTTTCAGCTCTAACATAGACCATATCGTTACACTCAAAATGTATCTTGTTCCATTTTTAGTTACCCTTTGGGCTAATCCGATTCTGTATAATTTATATATAATTAACTTCCAATGCTCCATCTGACTATCAAATCATTCCTTGATATTTGTAGACTGTAAAACCTTGAGAGGTGTTTAATCCCTGTGTGTACGGGTAAAGCCAGTAGTATAAATCCTTTCCGTCATATCATCAACCAGCAGATTCATGTATATCTGCAACAAAATGCGGCTCTGGGGTAAGATTCGTAGAAATCAGATAAGGATAATTAGATTACTACTTCACTCACGGATAGTTCATAAGCGCAAAACTTTCAAACATGTGTTTTAGCTCTAGTGTAGAGACCATCGTTACAACCAAATTTGTCTACTTGTTCTTTCTGTGAGATATCTATCTGTTGGTAACATTTAGGCTGATTCGATACTTTATCATAATATACTAGCACTCTATATGCATATTACATCATCCCTTGATACTTTTTCGGCTTTAAAATCGTGAGAGGTGTTAATTCCTGTGTGCTCTGGTATAGCCAATAGTATAAATCCTTTCCGTCATATCATCAACTAGCAGATTCATGTATATCTGCAACATAATGCTGTTCTGAAGTGAGTTTCGTAGAAATCAGATAAAGATGATTAGTTCCTACTTCATCATGGAGTGTCAAGGATTCTTCGCAGCTAATTCTATCTAAATTGATGTTTGGTCTTAGTGCTTATTACCAATATCTGAAATTAAAGCGCACCCAACCATTCTATACTAACCTTTAGAGCTGCGTGTCAGTAATTTTGAAACCTTGATTAGCTTCTGTCTAATGAACATGCTGAAACACTTGCCTGTAGGTGATCCAATCTTAAGTTTTAGAGTGAATCTGCCGTTATTACCTTGCTTACATTTCCCTCGCGTGAGCCTGGGGCCGTCAGTTCAATCTCTTTATCGGAAACTTTCAACACCGAAAAGGGCACAGGTCGCAAAATACTCGGTAAAAATCGACAGAAATGAGCAGAAGTCTACGTTATCCATACAGTGTCGCGACTTAAGAAAGCCCTGTGCGTACATTTCGGCTCTAAAAACATATGTCAGCTTGAGCTATGAGACTTTTGTCAGCTGGTTTTAGAATTCCTGACCAGTGTACGCGACTTGTAGCATGCCCCAAGTCACTCCAATCGCAACGTACAATCTCCGTCTCTTCTGAAGACTTATCGACGAGACTGTATTACAATTAGTGTTACAGAAATCGACGTAATGCATACAGTATCATGACTTTACAAAGTCCTGTGCACACATTTCGGCTCTCAAACCATGTCACAAGCTCGAACTATGACAGTTTCGTCCGACTCAGTTGTTGTAAGAATTTATGCATGTGACTTGTGGCATGCCCCAAGTCACTCCAATCGCAGCGTACAATCTCCGTCTCTTCTGAAGACTTATCGACGAGACTGTATTACACAATTAGTCTTACATTTCCCACAAGACAGTTCAATTCCTTCTGCCTAATCTCCGTATCGGTAATTATCGACACTACAAAGGGCACGGTTCTTGGGTGTTTGCCAACTAGTCTCTGATGCTCATCGAGTAAGATTGAGCAGGGCGTACGTGTATACGTTTGAAATCATCGCAAAGCGGTCCTTTGAGAGGCATGAAAAGATTACGTTAGAACTTACTTTGGAAGCTACTTAAAGATCAATCGATGTTGTTAATAGATAAGTTGCCACTAAACAAACCCCACTGACTATCGTTCAACACCTAATTAAGTAATTTTGTCCACCATTTACGTTTGTCAGCTTTTTAAATGTCCTATATAACCAAAAACTGAGTTTCTTGTTGTCTATATATTTACACTCACCATGTCACAAATCGTGTCAAACTAATAGAGCTAGTTAGCTGAACTTGGGAAAGGCCCTTTACACTGCTTTTCTAACTTTACTCAGGGGAAAATGAGTACCTAGCTTCTGTGATAGGATATTAAATTGAGGTCCCGTGTTTGGGGAAAGCCACATCCCACGCATGTTAAAGAACCCACCACACGTGCGAAGATGCGATGGTGCAAATTCTTCCGTTTAGAGTTGGTGATTTTCTTTAAATCGCCCGGACTCCAGGAAGAATAGTGACATATCAGTCACTAATGTAGATCTGTATCAAACTAAACTAAACCAAACCAAACATGTCTTAAAATGCCTGAGCACGAATCAGCACACATCATAACATACATCTCACTAATAACGTCAGTCTGAGACATTAAGCTCTGGCACCTCTGGCCTTCAAGCCTTAAATATGGCCTGGGTATATGCAGTGTAATGACCTATCACATAAAATACCATACAGGTGGGCATTTACGACCAGTAAATGTATATGTGATTTATATCTATATTAGGGTATTTCCAAAAATCCTATATCCTATATTAGGGTATGCCAGAGGAAGTGTATAGAAGCATTAATATCATCTGAGACTCAACCATTGTGATATAAAAGAAAGGAAAACATCCATTGGTGGGTGGATGTGGGAAGTTCAAGGGCTTTACTATTCCATCGGTCATTTCATTACTCTCCAGAAGTAAGAATAAATTTTATCAAAACCATAACTTTTCAGAGGTTGTCACGTTTATTGTAGATATTCCAGTTATGCTTCGAGTTTTTATCATGATAGTGACTATGTTTGTAACAGGTATCATGGTAAGGGCAGATATCATGAGGGTGTGTTTAACATCATGTGGCTTCTTGAAGTAGGGCAATAAAGTGATAAAAGTCTTCATAGAACTACGTCTATTTTATGGCCGTTTATTTTATGTATGACTTGTTCTCATGTGTATATAGAGTTCTTTGCTGTGTCATTCTTTGATGTCTACTTGTGATACTAAAGTGATGGAGTAGAATGACTATGCTAATATAATGGGCGAGAGGTCGATCTGGGACTCATTCGATTCGTGACATTCCTGGTTAGACAAAGGGTTTTGTACAGCTGAAAATGACTTGTCTAGATTTATTGTTGGCGACTTCCTTAAAAAAAGTGTTTCGGTTCCCATTTCTAAGTCCTCACCTTTTGCTAGACATCTAAGAATAAATCTACAAATGAATTTGTACAGACCGTCAGGTTTTTCGTCCTGGGCTATGCTTCAAGTGTTTATCAGAGCATTGACCCATGATTCTGCCAAGTTTGTAACGGGCCCCCATGATAAAATGTGGGCCCGCTTATCGTGCGTAAACGTGATATTGGTCGTACCACAACTATTACCAGTTCGATGGCGACTACCGTATGCACTGCTGTGTGGGTAGACTTATATAGATATGATATAAGATTAGTGATATAATGATATAAGATATGAGACATGTACTTATGAGATACTTTGCACGGTATTCTTCGATGATAAAGTGATTAACTATTGCTGCCCTTATGGTACGTGGTATCTTTGCACGTCGCTCGCTCGCATTCAGTGCCCACGCCGCAATCATTCAAAAAGGAAAAAAAAAATCTTTGACAAATATCTTCAACTGTATCGTTCATTGATCTGACCGAATTCCAACGGCAAACCGTTTTGATATACGATAATGTGACTGTAGATAGCAATTCTCCGTCATTGCGAATATGAACGATGTGATAACAGTTTTCATAAAACCACGACTATAAAACACTAAGATTAAACCACAAACCGCTACAATAGTGGGGTGACATTGCCCACCTGGAGTTTCTCATATATGGGCTTTTGATCTAGCCTGGGTACCATCCGGAAAGTACTTAGTAGTTCGCTCCGGCGTGTATTATACACTATATACAGTCGCTTCTGCTGTTCCGTTGGATCCTTGACACACATTACCACCAAACGGTTTGAATGTGCAGGTCTCCAGACGGATAGCCGGAGCGAACTACTATTCGGATTACTCCAGAATACACAGGTTACTATTGATCGGTATATGATGTATATCATTCTGTAACATGTTTTACCTTGGTTCTTTGGGACTCAATGGATGGCCTCCAAGCGTAATGGTTAAATCCTTTAATACGCAGAGTTAAAAGCATCACTTCTTAACGTGGGAGCCTCTTTTCAACGAAAGTGACTTACATAATGACGTTTTCCATGAAGATTATACTCTGAACTCAACCTAAAGGGCAACTGTGATGCATTTTGTTTGTCTTTAGATGAGTTTATTCCACAGAGAATCCACTCAGCTTATAATGTTTCATTCATTTGTTTTCAGGCTGCCACTCTAATTACTTTCTTAACTTGGCGTGAAATGTCATCTGAGAGGGTAAATAAAATTTTAGCAGGTTTCAAATTTTGTCTTTATGTCATTCAAAAATTGAGATTAACCAGGCATGAAAGTTTTAGATCACATAGTGCTGAAATAAAACTGTAGGCGAACCATAAACACGTTAAACACATGCCATAAAACACATTAAGAAATTTGGCAACATAAATGACATCCAGAAGAATGCTGGTGGAAGAAACTTACATGGACAAGAGCCGTGGCACGTTTGATATACAGCATTAGTCTCCAAGCAGATCCTACGGGCCATAAGATAGTATCAAAGCTAGCCAAGGAGTACAACTGGCCAAAGGGAGTCAAACGGTCGCACACACACTCTTAGGCCGGCTTCACCCCTCTGCCAGCTTCTGATACTATCTTATGCTACCGTAGGATCTGCTTGGAGATTAATACACTATCACTATTAGTAGTATTTACTTGTTGCTTGGAATCAGTATCGGTAATAAGCTTGCGAATAAAGATCATTATCAATGCACTGTGATTGATGTAGCTATAATACCCGTATATGAGATGTCATCCTCTGTGTTGTATTGGAGTATGTAATGACATCATCACTCTCTGCCACTGACGCGTGTTATCTTACTTTCCTTGTAGGATTAATGCCTACGGTTTGCGGTGACATATGGTGCTATTTACACGGTTAAAGCGCCACTTAATTACAAAATTTCCCAATAATCACGAAGTAGGGCTTGACATATTTACCGCGGAATGCACACCTTTGACTTATGCAGGGAAAATTATCACCTAATAGAAGTGTGATCTTGGTGGACTTTGTTTTGATGTTTTTTTAATTGCCAGCGGTCAGTACTGATGGGGCTATTTTTTAGTATTTACACGGTTAAATTAGCGTTTAATTCGCCACTTACAAAATGTCACAATACGCACGACATACGGTTTGACATCTTTCCCGCGGAATGCACACCTTTGACGTATGCAGGGAAAATAACCACAACATGTGTGTCCTGGGTGGACTTTGTTTAGATGTGTTTTGAATTGCCTGTGGTCTTTTGACAGATGTGGTTATTTGTACTGTTCAATGAGCCTTTAATTCCCCACTTACCAAAAGCCACAATACGCAGACGTCAGGCTTGGCATCTTTGCCGAGGAGAGCATACTTTTGACGTATGCTTTTGATGACTGCGCCAACTTTCATGTCGTACAGCGCTCGAACAACTTACGCTATTGTTACCAAATTTAGTGAATCTTTCTAAAAAATTTAGTTGCCAGCAATTTTACAATGACAACTGGTTATTTTGACGTCGTTGAGGACGCCATAAACATGTATGACGTCATTGATGTCGGTAATGACAACAGAAGTTGTAGCATACATTATCAATGTTATCTACACTTGCTATTGCATTTTTGTTGTGTGCGTTGAAACATGAATTCAAAGTGGTTTCTTCTTATAAGAGTGCACTTGAGCTTCTTGACTATTCGCTGTTCATCTGTGCCAGCCATCCACTAGAGTCTAGACGACGATCCTCCCAAACGTAAAGTAGTCCCGTACCATTCTACAAAAGTTTCGAGAACTTCCAATGTACTCTCAGCGACGTCACAGCGCATCCACGGGATCTAATTCTACGCAATTTAACTAACATGACGTTAACATGATTGTATTTCGAAAGTAAATAGCATTTGCGTGATGAATCCAGCGCACCTTAATTTTCTAGAGAGATTTGAAATTGAGTTTGCGATGTTCCTTCTGATTGAAGTCGAAAATACTTCAACATTTTCCGTTTAGATGGATCGACACAATTTCAGGCTGAAAGTAATTTTCTCTGAAATCACAAACTATTTCGTTCGAGTTTGGAGAAGACATATAGCTGTACTTTCACCGTTCGAATTACGTTGGTATTGGGTTGGTTTGAAAGTAGAAATGTAGCAACAGCACGTTCAGTTAAATTATTTGAAGAAGCTTAGATAAATGTTGGAAATATCATGCGGTTTAGCAAAAATAAAATCTTATAACAATACTCTTGCAAATGGAAAATGTAACACACACACAGATACACACACACACACCCTTCTCGCAAGTATTTTTGATTCTAATAATTGCTAGCACGCCCAAACCGTTTACTACGTTTTTTGTTTGTTTGTTTGAACCTTTCTTTTTTCATGAAAGCTCAAATCGTCCTGCAGGCCGCCTACGTACAAAGCTAAATAAAACAGCTCATCAACAACAAAAAAGCACCTACGATCATTCGAAAGCTGTCACAGACAGACAGCAAGACTTAGGTACTGGAACGCGTACAGAATACTAAATGAAGTGCACCGTTTGTAACACCATGTCTTTGATTGACACCTCGATTACGATTTCATTGTAATCTTTGATCAGGTCCTCAGCTACGTGTTTTATCCTTCTGATTTGCGGCGAGGTGATTTGATATTAATTCATTTTCTAGTAAGAGTCAAAATTATCGAACGTTGTGTTTTAAAAGGTGTGCGTAATAGAAATAGCATAAAAACAACCAAATTAGTGTCAAGCGTGGATCGATGGTATTTTGCAGTGATTTTAAACCGCGCTGCGAAATTGACTTATTTGATAAAACTTCATAGAGGCAGACCCTAATCTCCCAAATGAGATACATTTTGCAGTTTATCACAGATGTACGTTCAGAAAAAAAAACATAAAACCTGATGTCATGAGAAATAGATTGGTTTGACACCACAGATTCTTAAAAGTGGAACTGATTTCCATACTTTATTCATAACAACTATAAACGGCAAGATGACGAATATTACCTTTAAGAGAAAAACTATAGCACCGCCTTAATCAATTGGTCGTACTTTTTGTATCAAATGCAATGCCGTTAAAGGTTGTAAGAACTAAGAATGATAAAAGACGTCCAGGAGAACAAAAGTAGAATGTTATCAGCCAGTAGTGTGGCAGGTTCTGCGCAGTATGGACCCGTACGTGAAAATGGCCCCAGGACTAGGGCTGGGTATCGGTACAGCGTACCGGTACAAAACCGGTTTTTCTTTTTGGACCGGTCCAGAAAAACCGGACCGGATGTTGGACCGATTAGAAAATTAACAGATTATTCTATCAGGCATTCACACGTTTTGGCGCTTGCAGGTGGAAGAAAATAACAAGAGTGAAGTAGTGTAGAGTTTATAGTAATCTCTACCAAGTTTTACAGCCAATTGCACAGGTGCAGTTAGCGTTGTAGGATTTTAAAACGCCAGTGTAAGTCTAATAATCCACCAAATAGATCTCTTTGTAGTGAAATGGACCATTGGTATGAGTCATACTGAATCAGGTCCAGGTCCAGATTCAGGTCTGATCCTTTGGACCTGAACCGGACCTGGACCTGAATTTTCTGTACCGGTACCCACTCCTACCCAGGACGGTTTTAGATTGACTCAGCCCTAGCAAAAGAAAATGCTGCGTTTCTAAGTTCGGTACGAGTAATTTAAGTTCTAATTCATTGGTTTGGCTGTTCAGGACACACAGCCAGGGCTGACCAACTAGCTTATGGCTATTACAAAGGGCTAGCCCTGCTGACAAAAACAGAGACAATACATATGGATTTGGACAGGATACTTATTAATAACGATTTCGGTACGAGCAGATCATCTTATTTGTTGATCGAACAAATTCGACTTTGAAATAATCAAAACATGTAAAATGAAATGCATCAGGACACATATTGTAATTGCCTTACAGATATACATTGAATATGCATACATTTATTATGGCCTGAAGAAGTAGAATGTTTACTATACATTCTTCTATTCAAAACCTTAATATGAGGGTAAAGAACAAGAAGCCTGTATTAGATGTCATCACTTATATCTAAAATGTAATGTCTTGCCAACAGTCGATGCAAAAAACGGCAAGGGTTCGCTCCTGTATACTGTATTTCTATGGATTTTTTTCCCGAGAACACAGAAATATTCTTCCTCTGCCTCATGCAGCAGCAGTGTAAATTGTCAGGAGACGAATTACCGTGGGCAAGCTCGTTGACATTTTATCGATTTTTGAGGGAACACCACTTAATTTAGAAGGGAAACGTTTTAATCTGCGGTGATTCATTTTGCACTACAAATGGCTCCCGCCTCACCTGCTCCAAGCGCGTGATTGTGATGTGCGGTACTTCTGTCCGGTCACACCAGGAGTGGTTTAGATCCTCATTTATAAAATATGCAAATGTTGAAATGGATGGTGCGTGAACAATGGTGGGGCATTACCAGGCTTATTTGGTGGCTTTTGCGACCAATGGTATTATTTTCAGCTAAAGTGCATATTGTATATACGTATTGCAGCTGGTATATATGACTTGTATATGTTGCAGATAATGATATAATTATGTATGTTTTGCAGCTATCATCATATGTTTATTTTGTAGTTAACGATTTATACCCTTCCTAGGCTCTGCCCATTAGAAAAAAGTATCTTTGAAATAACAAAATCCTGGACAGAGTGGAATTGGAAAAGAAAATGTCTAGTACGTCGGTCGGAAATCGAGCCTGGATACTGATTGGAAGGCAACAACAATGAGCGTTACATCAGCGTTACACCAGCAACTTACTGATCTTAATGTGCCATACTCCGATCAAGTCTCACCTTGTGTAGATTAAAACCTATCAACAAAACGTTCGCTGGATAAGATGTGTAAAACCAGCTTGGGCATAGAAAATGGAGAAGTTACGGTTCGTATAGCTGTACATTTCAGGCTTTTTCGGCCTTTAGAACTGTGGGTTGAAATGTCAGGACAGAGTTTGTACAAGTTGTTTGACCGTACGGTAGAAGCCGTTTAATTGCACACCCAATTTGCCAATGTATTTAATGCAATTATTTGTACTGGTTTGAGATTTTGGAATTCCGTGCAATTAACAATGCGGAAGTGTGCGGAAATCCGTTGTGCAGTTAGCTGGCTTCGACTGTATAATTTCAAAGAAAAAAAAAACGAGGGCTGCGTTGGCCGGGAATCGAACCCGGATCTACTGCTTGGAAGGCAACAATGCTGACCATTACACCACCAACGCTCGCTGTAGTCTACAGGCCATCGGAATATTTCATTGATGAAGGTTAGACGGTCAGGTAATACGATACGCCAAAGTCACTGACGAAAGATACCGGATGTTATCTGAAACGTCTGACCGTTTCAAAACCATACCCAGTTGCTTTTGGCGCATCGTGCTGTTATCTATGCCATTTGAGCTTGTGAACTTGACCTTGGCTGAAGCAATGTGTCACATACCGTGCAAGAAATGTGATGGACGGGGAAAACCCTTTGGAGTCTTCTCAATCTACCGATAATAGTAAAGTAAAGAAAACAGTGCAATCCTCGATAACTGTAATCATCATCTTGATTGAAATGTTTAAAGAATTCTAAAACGCTAAAGTATATTTTCATTGCTTCCATTTGACATACCCTTCCGGTTGCCACCTGTCCTTTTTTACCCCACTGACATCTAAATATGTTCTTTAGTGCATTTATTATGTCGGATGCTATTCATACGCAATAAGCTGGACACAAATGACTTGACATTTGGGTAAAGGCCAAACAGTTGGTCTTGGCGTGCTGCATAGGTCAGAACAAAGAGCTCTATCCATCCTCAAGGTCTTCCAGTAAATGGTCAAAAAGTAACATCAATGCAAGTCTTCGATCCTTTGTTCCCTTTGGTATATCCGTATCTCCACACGCCATCCCTCACGCAATTTCATAACTGCTAAACCGATTTTTCGTGTGCTCAGCGGAGTAGTGTGTAATTAGAAGAGGCGTGTGTTTCAAATAACACCACCACACTGGGCCTGCGCTAGGGACGATTAGTAAATGATAATCGGGATTAAAAAGGAAAGGATCTCAAAGTTGTCAGCGAAGAGAAATTGCAACGCAACTTCTACGCCCTAAGTAATGAGAAGGTGTTTCGCAATGAATTGCGATAATTTATTTCATTCAAAACATTACATAACGTTATCGCTTCCAACATACAAAAACAAATCTAATCTAAAGAACAGCTCACGAAACAATACTTGACGTAAATACTACACAGGCGTACGTAGATATCATAAGATATGATCACGACACATTTTGAATTCCGTTTTCTTGGTTTTAAGAGGGCATGTTTTCCGCAGCAGGAGATGACACTAACACTGCGGCTCTGATGGTTGGATGACAGTAGCTTGTGGAGAAGGAGAAAACATGCTATGTGCAGGTGTCTTTTAGACGTGCGTTCTACCCACCCACACACACGTTCAATGCGCTGTCAACTTGTCTATCAATCTTCTTTCTATTAATGGGCACGTTAACTGGATAAACGGGCGTGAACCATACTGCTGTGCACGGCGTAAACAACAGCGCAGCTGTCCTTGCCACTTCAATAGTAATTTTGTTTAACGTTTCTTTTGACATTTGCGTCATGATGAAAAACACGTTCCCAACAGAGATGTGACGTACTTTGTACAATAGAGCCTGATATGAATGGTTCGACTGTCAGAGATGCCTTTTTATCCTTTAAGGGAACAAAATACATGAAAGTCAACTTATATGGTGAAGACTTTTGGAAAAAGCTAACATAATTCCCCAAGAGCTATTCCAGAGATAGATTTGGTTAAGAGTTAACTCTTTTTCAAAAGCTCCAAGGAGAGATGTTTGACTGGCATCTTTGATACTACCAGTGAATGGAAGCGAATACTGTTATTTTCCACAAACCTTTGATTCAAACTTCAGCAGTATTCATTTTCATGATTGATTTCATAACAAAGAAGCAAACATTCGTTGGGAGACCTCTTGTTTTTATCATTCACTAGCCAAAGACGTCCAGACACTATCCGCCCGCACATCCCAGGCAATATGGTAACGTCACAAGGGACACATTCTTGGAATCAAGGTCTTAAGCCAATCCTGTGAACACATTTGGGTCATTCACTGGTGGCAGCAAATGGGGAAGGTTCTTAAATACAAATAGCTAACCTTCCCTTCGGGACTCTTAGTGGGTCCTCTGATAGCAATGAAATTTATTTTAATGTACATGTGGACTTGAATGTGGCACTAGAAAGTTTTGGAGTCAGTCAAAGGAAAGTTGGCTAAGCCATGCTTGACATTTTACCGTAACAGGGCGTAGAGCTGTTTTATGCGTTCATGTGCGGTGTATTATTGGATCAGGCGATTTTCCAAGATTCATGAAGAGGATACAAAATTTCCTTGTAACATTGTGCTTACTTGATGTGTAATACTGACTACTGTTTCAACGTGACCAACCAGAAAACTTTTTTTCCAACTTGAACGAAAACGGCTGAGATTGATCAGATTTGACATATCTTATATGAATTCCACCCCTTAATGGACTAATTGAGAGCTCTTTTCGCTGAAGGCTCATGGTGGAGTACTGAGATGGAATCAGTATGGGAACAGTAGGTTTACTTTTAAAGCAATAAGTCTTTTTGTTTTCTTTTTGATTAATCAGCTTTATTTCACTTATATGTCTCATTAATCAAACGATATTGTGCTTTCATAACTGAAGCAACCTTCACAAGCATCTAGTCTGAGTACGCAATTTCATACAATTCTCATTAAGGGTCTATGTCAACTGTCATGTATAAATCGTTCATGGTTAGCTTCAAAATGCCATTGATTGCTAATGGCAGTCTAATAAAACATGTGGAAAACTCGAGTGTGATTACCCATGCAGGGGGCTGGCGCCCCGTGAATTAGGCTTGGGGAAAATATTGCGTTTTCTGTTTCTCTACCTCCTATAGAAATTCGTGCCGACCTTAGACTTTTTTGGGTAGGCAGTGAAGTCACATAGTTACCAGTTATAATTTTTAGTCAGCCTGCTTCCTGTATTGAAGTAAAACACTGCTTGTACAATTTAACGAAGGATAAATGTATACATAATGCACACAATTAATGTTTGACATTGAAAGACAAGTGTCCTCGTGCATTTCAGTTTACTTTGTCCAACCGTATTGCAGTATGTCTCACTAGAGTTTTGGCCAGCCTAAAAGAATTACAGGAAAAAAGATAATCCCTACCTACCGACCCTATTTTTTTAGGACTGAAACAGGAAGCATATTTTTTCCTAGGCCAAATCATTACCATGTGGAGTGTAATCACACATGCAGGTGATGAGGCGCCCTATGAGCTGTCATTACCCTCTGCGATTGCAGCCAACCGTCTGAGACTAATGAGGTTTACAGTTCTGTGCTGATTTTAAGCTTAGGAGGTTTCAAGATTGATCCTACTGATGGACGTGGTTACGTAGCTTTGCTCTGATGAATTGCAGTAAAATGTCTCGAAAAATTGAGATTTCTATTCGATCATTCTACAGTCGAGGTAGAGAATTTGCGACTTTAGAGTAAAGTAGCGCGGAATCGTCTTCCCTCGATTGCAAACTGTTCAATGCAAATAAAGTCGCAAAGTATTAGTAGTGAGTTTTCTCTAGACATTTTCTCTACTCTTATTTTTTTAACGGATAAGGGTGCCTAAACTCTAACCATTTTGAGGTCTTCTTTGCGTATGCAATAATGGTCAGAACTCTGTAAACTGAATTTATGGGTTAGTTTGATGTGATTTAGTTGAACAAGGAGCAGCTATCTCTTGCTGATCCGATTTGACAGGTGTTTGTGCCAAGGCGGATCATGGGATATAATGGTACGATGAGGCAGAAATGCACTGAGTAAGAACAGAGACATTTCCATGCAAAAAAAAATCGATACAAAAACAGTAAAACCAGTGTGCGAAGTTGCTTGAGTAACTGCCTTTTGGTGTGTCCATATGCTATCATTCAGGAACTGCGTGCTCTTTTATCCATACCATCCCGCGTATGTGACTGTATACTGAGTAAAACCTCCAATCCCTTGGCTTGCTCCCTACACCTCTCAGGCTTTTAATACAAGCCCATAAGTTACGCACATGATAACAGCATCCAAACGTACTTTCTCTTACAGAAACACAAAGTGCAGCAAGCCATCTACAGGTAACGGCGACCTGATACGACCTGAGGTACGAATCCCATCGTCAACAATGTGGTAGCAACGTTAAGCTACGTTGAGCTACGTCAACAACCCTGGCTCGCACTCCCTGGTTATAAAGCAGATGTCCATGAGTCTTAGTCACACCAGAGTGCACCTCTGATGTTACCCCAGGGACGGATGGACCTACGTATCTGCGTTTTTCAGCCGTGTGGCTGCCACAGGGAATACGTCAATACTTCTCATCAAAGCACCTGTTAGATTGCCCAAGGCACGCGCATAGGATAAGACGCACTGTATGTGTAAAGGGCATCAGAACAACAATCTTTCTTTAAGTTGGTGGATGTAATTTTCCAAGACGTGTGGCTAGGTTTCCTGTTAGGTAGACTCGGCTTCTTTTGATATCATAATGTAAAAGGGTTTGGTGTAAAGCAGAGTGTTTATCATAGCGTAAAGAGCAACTGAACAAACGTATGTAGTAACTAAAGTCTTTCATGAGTTTTCTTTCAAGTAGAATCGGCTTCATTATCGAGTTCTGCCTTGCGGAAAATCAGGTGTGGATATTCATTGATTCAAAGATATACCCGTGAAATACAAAATACAATCTTTTGTAGCGAGCATTGAGTCAATTCTTCTTTATGTGGACATGGTCTGTAGTTTAGGATAAGTTACTTTAAGAGAAAAATGCAATTCTAAGTCAAACACGCCCACCGTAGTATAAACGATTGTATTACTTTGAGCACGTTATACAAGTTAAATCTGTGCTGGTGAACTGGTTGGCCATCTGTCGAGGAGACAAGCTCCTGTGAGCAAGTAAGTGAGTGAGTGAGTGAGTGAGTGAGTGAGTGATGAGTGAGCAAGCGAGTGAGTGAGTGAGATAGAGTGAGTGAACGAACGAATGAGAAAGTGAGGAAATCAGTGAGTGACTGAGTGAGAGTGTGAGGGAGTGAATGAGGGAGAAAGGTATGGGGAAGGTGGAAAAGTGGAGGGAGAGGGTTTTGGAGGGATGAAGGAAGTGTACTTGTGACCACCTGTCAACTGTAAACACGTTCTGTTGCAAAGTCCCTTTGTGGCCACTACAGATAGTTTTGACCATATCAGCGTATTAACGGTTCGCTCTTATGTGAGAGCACAAAACCTACATAGTAGAGAAGCAGACCTCCAGTTAGAAGCTCTGAGGAAGATGTCTGACAGACAAAAAAAACGTCAGCATTTGAGTAAAACTAGCTGTGTAAAAGCAAACTCCTATAGCTATGTCCTATGATCTACCAACCTGATGACATTATTTTCGGCTACATAACAGCCTCTGGCTAGCACTATAGTTGTGCATCCTCAGCTAAAACCGACATGACACAAAGAAGAAAAAGTAAAAAAAAACCTCACCGTTTCTAGCTCGCTGCGGAAGGCTTGTCCCAGCTTGGAGAGAAGATCGTAAGCACCCGCCAGCTGTTTAGCGGATGACTGCGGAAAAGAGATACAATTCACGGTTAGCGGGAACCTTAAGGGAGAGTGAAAGGCGTGAAATGTACTTATGTTAACCCTTGTGGTGCTGGCAAATTTTTACTATACATTTTCCCAATTCTGGGCGTATTAGACCCTTTGGAAAGTAGGGGTACTGTTTCACTATATTACATTTTTTGAAAGGTAGAGACCTTTGTAATGATGTATAAATTTATAGGGTTATTTGGAAGGAAAGTGAAAAAAGTAGCATAGTGAAGACAGTACCAACATATGGTGGGCGCAGCACCACAAGGTTTAAAGAGTTGTAATCGGAAAATTGACTGGTCATGGCAACAGTAAGTCTTCGTTGATGTGCAGTGTATGAATAAAGTTCATTGTCATTAAGGAATTCCCTGCAGCCAAATAGAGATCCAAAAGGCATATAAGCAGCAGCAAAAACGTTATCATATGTTATCTTTCAACACAGATGGTTTATATGCTAATCACTAAGATATATTTACTCGTGATCTATATGAAAAGCGATGGTTGTCTGTGAAGCTACGGGCTTTCTTCGATCTGATTCTGAGTGAGCGATAAAAATGTGTCATCAATGTAGGAGATCAGCAGAAAATCTAGATGGCCAGCTTGCAAACATCTACAAAAAAACAAACAGGTAAATGTAAGGCCGTAGAAACAGGGATGGGTCAAGCGTACCTCCCAATCGACATCATGTACCCATTTACACCAGGGTCTTTCACATGAACACAACATTTAACGAGGAATCGGACCTTGGACCACCCCCGATCCCGTGTCTGCTAGCACAGCCACTCAACCACAGACGCCCAGTCAAAGATGCCCAACAACCTGACCAAACGCATTCTCCATGATGATACGAGAATCAATTGTTTCTGTAGAACTTATCCGAATAAAATTCAGAAATCTCTGATTCTTTGCTGATCAAATGGACTCGAATCTGGTTGAAGAACGTCACAACATTTGATCAATGTTACTTTACCAATGACAGTATAGTAAGTAACGATGCAACAAGGACATAAAGTTTGTGCTCCTCCCATGAGTTAAGACCCTTTCCAAGAGCAGTTACTGTGAAAAATACGTCACATGTGAAGTGGTCTGCAGACTAGACAGTTTCTCATAAGTAATGTCAACATGTCTGGATTTGTACACTTGTACCAGTTTTCAGAGTGGTTCATTTGTCACTAGCTTTGACATGTATGGTATTTCACGATCTATACATGACTCCTCCGGGTCCGTAATTGTAGATGAAACATTGGCTAATATGTGCCAAGCAAAGCTGGGAGAGTGCTCTTATAATACAGTCCAACACTTGAACCTCTCGAAAAATACCTCAGGGATTTCAAGATGTACTCATTTCATGTGGAGTACTCAATTTTCAACGCGTAAATGCTCATCTTGTGCTTGCGCGAACACTTTTAGTTATAGTTGAAGTATATAAAAGGCACTTGCACTTGGCCACGTGAAATCAACCTATTCTGTGTAATTCACGTGTTCCTCTCTGTTTAATGTGAAGGATAAAGAACTTCGGAAAATTGATGCATGTCCAGTACCTTTGGTTAGAGCACGAGACACCATTAGCAGGGCACGGTAGTATGCGCGTCATTATCTCACATGTTCTTTCTGCCTGCGTTTGAGTAAGAGGTGACGTATTAGAATTAAAGTACACGACTTGTGGTATATACCTTGTGGTCTGTAACTTTACAAGCACCATGGACAGGCATTGTAAAAGACACGTGCGCACGTGCACATGTCATCGCTGATTTCTATGTTCACGTGTTCTTTCTGCCTGAGCTTGAGTAAGTGCTGACATATTGAAAAGTGCATGGCTCGTGCTCAGTACTTGTAACTTTAAAAGCATCATGGACAGGCATTGTAAAAAAAAACGACATTACTTCTGTGCACACATGTTCTTGCTGTCTGTTTTCATTTACATGTAAGTGAGAACTGACGTATTGAAAGTACACGGCTCGTGGTCTGTACCTGTGCCTTTAAAAGCACCGTCGACAGGCATTGTAAAAGACACGTGTGCACCTGTCACCACTGATTTCAAGGTCAACATGCCCGGCATGTCACATGACCTTTCTGTTTGAACTTCAGAGTTGACGCGAGTAAAAGAAGTTTTAGACGTGTGATCCATCACTCAGTGTAACACGATCATGGCCAAGGAATTTCTAAAAGGGACATGATTTTGTGTTGAGGTTTTCCTTGAATTTCAGATTGGCTTCAAACCTAGCGTTAACGTGTTCAGAAACTTTCAAAATGGGAACATGTCACGATGGAATTTTGTGACAAATTGTGTTCACGTGTTACTTTCTGCTACATGCTAGGCAAGTTAAAAGTCTCTAAGGTTCGTGGTATGTATGATCACATGGTCAGGAACTTTCACAAAGGTACACGAGGAAATTTCTTGATAGATTTTTGAGTTCACATGTTCTTGTATGCTCGGGTTCACACGGTTTAACCTTACTAGGTACGGCAGCATGACCTGGAGACAATTGTAAAAATCACGTGCGCACGTGGCATCATTAACTATTGTGGTCACGTTTCCCCTTAAGCTTCTGCTTTGTTGCAAAGCTGAAGAATTTAAAATTTCAGGACTCGTGTCCTGAGTCGGACCACCGCGGCCTCTAAGACTGCACGTGTGATCGATCATGATATCATCAAATTCGTCACATGTATCATCAAATCCTGTGCTCACGTTTCTCCTTAAGCTTCTGCGTTGTTGCAGAACTGAAGATTTTAAAATTTTAGTACCCTTGTCCTGAGTCGGGCCACCATGTCCACGCACTTCTAGAACTACACGTGGGCACAAGGTTTAATCAAATTCTGTGTTCACGTTTCCCCCTTCTAGTTTCTTCAGTTTCAAGAATTTAAAATTTCAGGACTTGTGTTTGAATCCTGGGTCGGGCCACCATGACCACGCACTTCTAGAACTGCACGTGTGCTCGATGTTTTTTTTTTTAATTTTATTTATTCAACATCAAAGTACAGAACAGGACAGAGAGGTAATACACTCTAGCAGAACGCTAATATTCACATCACCTTTCAAAAAAAGATAACTGACAAGAACAAATAAATCACAATATCAAAACAAACAGTTCACAGCTATTTACATATAAGTCAGGTTACAAGGTAGTTGAAAAAACGTTTCGTATGTACAATGTATAACTGGGTTAACTGTAAGATACTGCAGTTTGTGCTCGATTGTGACATCATCAAATCCTTCACGTGTTCCGCACTGCTTAGGATAAGCACCACCAAATCGAAAAGTAGGGAGCAATTTCAAACCCCTCGTTTCAGTAATACCGCTAAGACTATCCCATCTTGTGGGCTGCTATCTTATTCTGTTTCACTGAAATTTTTATGAAAATATCGATCTTATTCAACGGATAATAGCTGGTGAGTTCCTCTTAGAGTTAACGTTTTACCACCAGTCAATCTATATGTCTGCAAGACAATAAGGGGACCAAACGAACCCGTTGTCGGTATAAAGCAGCATTTGTGACTCGAATACCTACTTTCTCTACAAGAACCCATTTTTGCCACTTCCGCGGAAACAAAGCATCCTTAGCTTTTTTCCTCCATAATCCTTTAATAGGAGGAAGTTCCACGCTAAGAGCTTCTTTCCTAGAACTAAATCGATATGGAATAAGTTTCCACGGACTTGCTTCCCCATGGGGTAAAATCTGAAACTGTTACAGTATAAGTTAAGTGTTAACAGACATCTTTTTTCACAATGCAGTACTGTAACCCAAAACGCTTGAGTGGCTCCATGAGCCTTGCTTTGCGGTGAATTCTAAGTTTTAAAAAAACGGACTCGTTGTCTGTAAAGCAGACAGAAGGGACTAAAATTATGATTAGGAAATTTAAAGTAGTTTTAATAGTGGACACAAAAAAAGCTTCATTTCTCTGATTTTAATCTTTTTTAACCAAATCTTTCGCCTGTCGTCTGTTTCAAATATCAAATTGATTCAGGCTGTTTTAGAAAAGTTTTAGAAAAAGAAACTTTTCTCAAACGCACTTTTAACAGCATGTACGAGCAGAAGCCCCGCCAGGAAGTTGTATTGAATGTTGATCAGGATAACGAGAGTTAAAAAAGTTAAAGTTTGCCCATACATCTAAGATGCGTAGGGTGGCGCCCGTCTCCACTTCGAAGCCCGTGGGCCACACATTTGTGCAAGTCACTACAGCAGGGGGCTGGTCCGCTGGTAGTGATGTGTGTTTAACTTCCATACTCTTCCTCATTAGTGCTGAGTGCTAAGCAGAGAAAGCAGCATGTACCATTTTTAGAGTCTTTGGTATGACTCAGCCGGGCATTGAACTCACGACCTACCGTATGCAAGGCGAACATTCTACCCACTCGGCCATTGCACCGGTTTATACCGAAAAGAAAGGCTATTCAGAAATGATTGCCTGACGTTGAAGCATGTAGCAGCTGAAGTGTCCCTACATCACAAAGAAGCACTCCATTTGGGTTTTTTACTGAGAACATCACAGTGAGGATATTTTTGCAAAGGTCTTTATTTCAATGGCCACGATGGACAAAGTTGGCTGTTAAAGGCTATTCAGAAGTCTGCTCCGTGCAATACAGCGTGTAGTACACCATATAAAGGAACCAGGAATGGTGCTTCTCACAAAGAAGCACCCAATTTGGATTTTTAGCTGAGAACATCAAACTGAGAATGATTCTTACAGCCTTGATATTACAATGGCCAAGACGAAGAAAAATGACTAAAGTCTATTCAGAAGCCTGCTCCAGACATTACAGCATGTAGTACACTATATAAAGGAACCGGGAATTGTGTTCAACACAAAAAAGCGCCCCATTAGTATTTCCAGTTGAGAAAATCACAATGTTGGTATTTCAAAAGTCTTTATTTCAATGGCCACGATGGACAAAGATGGCTGTTAAAGGCTATTCAGAAGTCTGCTACGTACATTACAGCGTGTAGTACACCATATAAAGGAACCAGGAATTGTGTTCAACGCAAAAAAGCGCCCCATTAGCATTTCCAGTGGAGAAAATCACAATGTTGATATTTCAAAAGTCTTTGTTTCAATGGCCACGAGGGACAAAGATGGCTGTTAAAGTCTATTCAGAAGTCTGCTCCGTACATTACAGCGTGTAGTACACCATATAAAGGAACCAGGAATTGTATTCAACGCATAGAAGCACCCCATTTTCATTTATTTTCTAGTTGACAACATCACGATGAGGATATTTCTGCAAAGGTCTTTATTTCAATGGCCACGATGGACAAGGATGACTGTTAAAGGCTATTCAGAACATAACACCATACTAACAAAGAACCAGTAATTGTGCTTCTCACAAAGAAGCGCACCCAATTAGGATTTTTAGCTGAGAACATCAAACTGAGAATGATTCTTACGGCCTTGATATTACAATGGTCAAGAAGAAGAAATATATCTAAAGTCTATTCAGAGGTCTGCTCCGTACATTACAGCATGTAGTACACCATATAAAGGAACCAGGAATTTTGTTCAACGCAAAAAAGCGCCCCATTAGCATTTCCAGTTGAGAAAATCACAATGTTGATATTTCAAACGTCTTTATTTCAATGGCCACGATGGACAAAGATGGCTGTTAAAGGCTATTCAGAAGTCTGCTACGTACATTACAGCGTGTAGTACACCATATAAAGGAACCAGGAATTGTGTTCAATGTACTTGAGAACATCCCAATATGGACGCCTGTAAGATATTTGAAGTCTATGATTCATTTGACGGTAATGGCCAATTATGTTCCTCTCATTTTAGTGGAGAACATCACAATAAGATATTTGAGGTCTATGGTTCACTCCACGGTAATGGTCAATTATCCAGCTGTTCCCCGTCTTCCCAACGGTCCAACTTGAACATGCGCCTGTGAAGGCAAATTCCCCATGTCGCTGAAGGAGAATTTCCATTTCCATTTACCATTTGTATGATTCGGTTTGCATTGTGGTAAAGACGTATCTAGGTCACGATGTGACTTATGCAACTACTGGTGGTTTTCGATTGTCCATGAGTAAAGTTGAATGACCCCCCCCCTCGAATATACGTTTGTAGTGTGCGTCAGTACAAAACTAGAGAAGTCCGTAAATTTTGCTGATGAAACTGTCAGTTTTCGTTATATGGAGCTTTTACATTGATAAAGCCTTTGCGTTGCGCAACCATATATTATACAAAATTGTAGTGTTGTAACAAAAATTATAGATTCTTCATATCCTTATAAATATCCTTTCTGAGTGTGTAAACGTAAAAGATATCAGATCTATAGACATCTTGTGGCAGGGCACAACTTTTCTAACATAAGCAAAGAGTGCTTTTCTCAACCAGCAAAAACTTGCACAAAGGCGTGCCCTACTTTAGATTTAGTTCCCATTTGCGTGAAGAACTATTCTCAATCAGCACTGGATCATCGACAAAACTGCACTGTACTTTTGACCCCGTTGATGAAGCATGTAGCTTGCCAGATTGCCCGGAAAAGGCCGACCCTTACTTCTTGAATGGCGCCGGCTGCTTTCCGATGAAATATTTAGCAAAAGAGCTTTAAATACGTCCACAAGTCATTACGTCTGTTAATAGATGTTGTTGCAATCAAAGATTGTTGATTGCTGTATTTAGGTCTCAATCTGAATGGCTCTCTACAAGTGCTTACTTCAAATATTCCATTTGTGATCATGTTTTACAATGGCACTTTACAGAGGTACATGTTTTTTCTATCAGGTCTGGATGAAAAACACAGCAATTTCAGCAAGCCAGTCCATCTGTAGCCGCACATGTAGTACTGTGAGTTTTTGGCAATGATCTTTCACAATGCCATGTATGCGGGCCCTTTGGCGTAGAATGTTTTGAACCTTGTCGGGAGGTTTCAAGGAAGTTAGCTCTTTTTTCATCATCTTCACGACATGTTCCTTTGCCAATTTTTGATATAGAATTGCTCAGCCGATTACATAAAAGTTTTTGATAGCTACTATACTCTGATACATCAGATGTTCGACAATATTTGAGCTATTAGGTTTACGGACCTTTACTATCAAATGCAATCAACATTTAATCCTATATAGTCGACCGGATTACCTGAAATAACACTAATCTGGAATCGATGGGATGTAGCAGTAAAATGTAATGGCAGCAAATGTATCTGTTTTTGCACTGTTAATTATTGATTAAAGATTTCCCTGTATGCTATAGGATATGGACACTTAGCGGGTTAGCTATACATGAAAGCATTGGTTTTTATTTATTTATTTATTAATAATTCTTATGCTAAGTTTTTTTTTGTGACAGGTGAACACGCCGAGTAAGATAAGGTAAGAAAAGAGAATTTATAGTAAGCTAATGATTTTGAGCGATAATTCCGGACAGGTAAATTAGCCGGCTTATAAACCGGAGAGTGACTTTGTTAATCATGGACCCCTTAACGGTAATCGTCCCATTGGAACAATTCATTACGCACGTTAAAGTTTCAAGGTAATACGCGTTTTACCGATCAATAAAGATACTGTAAGTGCGGAAATGTTCGCGGTGGATTTGTGTTCGCGGTTTTCGCGTGGCCATTTCACTGCGAATTTAAAACCACCGCGAACATTTTTCCATAACAGTAAGAGACTACTGTGCATGGTGCTACCGCGAATTTAAAACCACTGCGAAAAGTCCTTTTTCCCGCTACCTTGAAATTAAATCCCCGCGAACTTAAATGCATTTACAGTGTTCTCATTCTTTGGGGATTCAAGAACGTAAACAAAGGGTCATAAAGGTCCTCGGTAACTAGGTTCTATGGCATCGTTGAATTGATTCGGTGGTGGTTCAAATATTCAGTGGAATGTTTCAGTTGTGTCCCTATTTCGGTGATTAAAAGGATAGGTAATATATAATAGGTAAAATATAGTAACAATATTGGCTTAATTGTTCATCAGTGAGTAGAATTTACTGCTTGCTAGTGTTGTATTACTCTAATTCCAAAAGCTGTATCGTCTCCATGATAATGATTAAACCCAACAAAAGATGTGTTAAAAACTACATTGTGAACATGTAGTAATAAAGGTCTTCAATCATAAGATTCCATGGCATCGTCGAATTGATTCTGTGGTGGTTCGAATATTCAGCTTAATGCTTCAGTTGTGTTTTTCCTTCGGTGATAAGAAGACTTTGTGATATAAAACAATATTGGCTAGTGTTCATAAGTGAGTAGAATTTGTTGCTTGCTTCGTATTACTCCAATACAAAAGCTGCATCGTCTTCATGATAATGATTAAACCCAACAAAATCTGTGTTAAAAGCTTTGTCATTGTGAACATATAGCAATAAAGCTCCTCGATGACAAGATTCCATGACATCGTTGAATTTATATGGTGGTGGTTCAAATATTTTCCTTTTTTTTAAATATTTACTTATGTCCTATAAATGAGTAGAATGGTAGATGTGCTATAGAAACAATATTAGCTAGTGTTCATAAGTTAATGGGGTAGAATTTACTGTTTGCTACATATTGCTCCGATTTCAAAAGCTGTATGGTCTTAATGAGTATGATTAAAAGACAACAAAGGGTTCGCGATGCCATAATTGTGTTTTTGCAGACCACTGCCTAATACTCTCCACGAGGGACGGGTTCGACCCTGGCCCTGATCCTCCGGACCTGGGTTTTCTGTACCGATACCCACCCCTACTCTCACGTAAAGACGCCTCAGTGTTGCGCGTGGGCGAGAGTTATGCACGCATAACCATCCATTGACCACGAAGCATTAACTGGCCATTACAGCGCCGGATAAGGGGGCTTGACACTTGGCGTACGGCCGGCATTTATGAGATCCATCCCGTCCATATTGTCCTGTGGGTACCGTAATGGTCACGTAACACCGATATTAAGCCGTGTGTTCTTACCACATAGTGCGTTTACTAAGGCCTTTACAGCAGACGGAGGCCGTTAGTGTCCAAAATTGGGCATGTATGACATAAAATTTCAGTATATACTTTAGAAACATGATTAGAAAAACACAAAAACACACAAAACATATAAAACACTAATTTCCAAGCAGATCCTATGGTAATTTAAGATAGTATCGAAAGCTACCAGAGGAGTAAAGCAGGCCAAGAAGCTCCCATTCCTTTTGGCCAGCTGTACTCCTTAGCCAGCTTTGATACTACCTTATGCCACTGGTAAATCTGCCTGCGGATTAACAAAATACACTTGTTTGTCAATGGAATTCTTTTAAAGTACAGATAGGAGTATTGGGCGCTCTATGGTAATGACCTCGGCAGAAAGGTTACAAGGATTGAGCCAATGGTACCATGACGAGCGCTCATGCGAACGCTCTCGTATGGGCCAGGTAAAACGAGATCGGTAGTTTACAGGAGTATTACAGGGTAGTTACAGAGATATGACTATATGAAATATTCGCGATAAAGCTATAAAGTATGTGCACAATGGAATATAATAAATCAGGCCTTGCTTACGGGCAGATACATGAAACATAACCAGAAGATAAAAATTGTATGGAAGAATAAGACCCCTGGTTATTTAGACACATTTAGCGAACAATGCACTAGAGGCAAAATATATTTCCCAGATTTTTATGATGAAAAGTGTGTGGGTGGTGAAATTGGCGCCAGCTATATTGTAGCCTGAACGATTTTTTACTATGTATATACAGCACAAAAGGCAATTCGAGACCTTTATGATGATATCAATAGCTTAAGGTCTCTTAGAGTTGTCTGCAACAAGCCTTGAAATTTATTTATGCGAAAAAGAAGACAAATGAAAGAACTTGATTATGCAATACGACTACTACCCAAAAAAATTTGTGTATCCATCTTCAGGATACTTGTCAGGATTAGTCTCCAAGCAGATCCGACAGTGCCATAATACATGTATATCATCAAAGCTGGCCAAGGAGTCCCCAAAGGGAGTGAAACGGACACCCTCCGGTAGCTTAGCACTCCTAGGCCGGCTTCACTCTTCTGCCAGCTTATACTACCGTAGGATCTGCTTGGAGATTAGGCTTTGTGGCGGTCCATCTTTCTTTGTTTTGCAAAAATGAATTATCGTTTAAGATATAATTGAAGCATTTCTAATTTTTCAGATACTAAAGAACATCACGGATTTAATATAACTGATTTAATCAGATTGTACTTCCAAGGGAACAAAAGTACGAATCAAAATCTGAATTCATTATGACTGAGTCATGCATACCTCCTATACGACAATGCCATTAAAAAAATACGGGTCTTAGTGGCAAGTGGGCAGATTGACACACTGGTGCACCAAATCCGTAGGTGTTTTTGGCACCTTTAGACAGATTAGCCGCGAGGCTCGATGGGTGTCACCTCTCCGTCATGGGGGCAGGGGGGCACGGCGAGTATCGAACTCGGGATCACTGATTTCGATTCCAACGGTCTAGCCGTAATGCACCACACAGACAGACCCTGCCATAAGGACTATGAAATCACACATTATGTCGCATCCTCATCCTCGTCATAGGCTTAAAATTGATTCCATAAAAGGTTAGCTGAAAGGGGCCCGTCAGTCTGAATGAAAAGCTGATTAAACGAGAAATCGGTACTTCAAAAGTCCTGCCTAGCGTCTCATCTTCGGCTTGTACGGGGAGATTAGAGACCCAGTTGGGGCGGCGTGGTTTCTCTCGCCAAGTTAAAAGAAGAAGAAATGACAGCAAGGCTCTTGGTTAAGGCGCTTTTTACAAAAAATAAAGATTGTCTTCATATTTTTGTCGGTATCTAGTTAGTGCAAAAGTCATATAGTAGTGTGTCTAGGATTTTTGCTCTGCAACAGAACAGGGTTTACCATAACAGCGAATTCATTGGTTTTCTATCAACACCAATTCATCAAAAATGATCTGAAGAGGTATATTTTGACTAGCATTTTGTACATCTTTGCTTGGCATGAAAAAAAAATTATTTCATAACCTTATTTCTGTTTAGATGTGTGACTTGGGTTTCAACCTTAATCGCAAAATCGGTGCTTCAAAAGTCCTGCCTAGCGTCTCATCTTCAGCTTGTACGGGGGGGAGAAGCGACCCAGTGGAGGTGGTGTGGTTTGTCTCGCCAAGTTAAAAGAAGAAGAAATGTCAGCAAGGCTCTTAAAGGGCTTTTTACAAAAATTAAAGATTTTTTCATATTTTTGTCGCGTCGGTATCTAGTTTGTAAAAACGTGTTGTGTAGTGTGGGTAGCCTTCTGCACTGTAACAGAACAGAGTTTACCATAACTGGTAAATAACTTCATCTGGTTGGCAATTATTCATATACCAGCAGAAGCCGTTTAATTGCACTCCCCATTTGCCAGTACATTTTGTGCAATTATCCGGATGGTGCAACAAAGCATAGTTATTCAGCTGGACCACACTTCTGGATTTCGTGCAATTAACAGAAGTGTGCAGTTATCCGTTGTGCAATTAACTGGTTTCTACGGTAGTAAGTTTCTTTAGGTACAACCAGGGAGTACTTACTATAAGAGGCAGAAAGAAGTAGTTTCCAGTCATTCTACCCTGATGATGGTGTCCGATAGACATCGAAACGTTGGTAGTACTCCCTGGTTGTGCCTAAAGAACCTTGCTATATTTGCTTGCATTGGTTTTTCTATCAACATCAACTCATCAAAAATGGTTTGCAGAGATACATTTTGGCTAGCATTAAGGTACATTATTGCTTCGGATAAAGACTAATGTAAGATACGGTATTTCTATTCATCATTAATGAAGTAGGCTCTTAGATATTATGATCCATTCATGGTGCCGTAATAATGCTCCGATCTGTGTATGTTAGGAATGACTTAGAGTTCCCCGTTGCTTACTTGATTTCTGGTCTTATTTAGTTTCGACGTATTTTAGAGATAACTGCGTAAAAAATATCATTTATTTTATAACCATAGAAGTGTGACGTTGGTTTCGATCATTCCGGAGCCCGTAAAATTACCGTAGATGAAATATCTTACGGGTACTTATATCTTATATTATGAAACTTCTCTGACGCATGAATTTGCGAGTCCTTGCGTATGTCAATCACGTGAAAGCTATACATGTCATCAAATTGATGACCTCAATTTTAGATTTGTATGAGATATATTAGAGTTGCTGGGAAAATATGAAGAAACGTAATTGAGGTTTCGCCCTATCTTAATTTGCTTGCAGATGCGGTATGGGGTAAACACTTCAACGGTTCATTCGGAGCAGAATAGAAGAGGTAACTTGGTAAAAGTGGTAATATTCGTACAGCGTCTTAGAATACTATGAGTAAAGCATAAACAGACAATCTTGCTACGGCGAAAATCAACAAAAACACGTAATGGTCAACGCAGCAATGCTATAAGTTCCTTGCATATTCTTACTGGCAACTTTTCCCAGGGAACATATACATATTCGAGTGCATATCATCTCCATGGATCACCAAACGTCTTTTAACCAATGAAATTCCTGGCATTGCTCAGTCAATAAACAACGTTTCATGCTTGTGTCTTTTTGACAGGCTTACAAAATCCACAATGTAAATATGTCATTTGTCCATTGTCACCATGTACTGTTTCTACAGCCTGACCAATCTCTCGCACAGAACAGAATATCCTTAATTGCATCCGAGGCGAATACAAGAAAGATCCGCTGATACTTAAATCTACCTGATGATAAAAAAAAATCAGGTGTTCAAATTTCTTTTTTACAATTAGTGCACATTGAACATTCTAGATCTAGAAGAAATTGGGCTTCGTTAACAAAAGCATTGATAGGCAATCTCTGAAAGAAGAACAAAATATCCTTAATTGCATCCGGAACAGATCCAAGAAAGCTCCACAGGTACTTGAATCTACCTGATGATAGATTGCCAACAATTGACCGGGACAGGAAACACTGATTGCATCCGGAGTGGCAGATTTAATAGGAGACTACACAGATGAAGGTAAGGAGACTGGGCTCAACAAGATTCGTCTTGAAAGGATTTATATTTTCCCTTGAGAAAATCCCGGATGAGCAGGATATGGGTACGTTCTAATTAAGGCCAAGTCAAATTAAGCTGAAAATCTTTGAAAAGGAAGGAAATATGTTCTGGCAGTTTTAGGTCACAGCCTACCCTGGGTACCAGACAGGATCGGGTAGATAGCGAGTTTTCTTCGGGGACGTAAGGCAGTCAGCCTGCCGATCTCACATTAGCACTACGGAAAGTTTAAGCCCGAATGAGTTGTCGCTACCCTTTCCAGGGCAGGTGTACCTCCTCGGGCTCAAAGTCCCCGGAGAGCTAATAGGAGATCGGCGGGCCTGACTGTCTTGGACAACCGAGTAAAATGTCCAAGCTGCCCGAATACGGCTGGCCCACAAGTTATTCACAGCCAGGCTCCGTTGATTTATAGAAAAATTGAAACTATACATGTAACCAAATTTAGCTTACTGAAAGAGCGTTTTTTTACAGTTTAAATAGTTTGTTTCCTCTTGAAGAGACGAGTTAATTCTGTGGTGTCACCAAATTTACCATGGTTGTGAGTTGTCCGTGGATCACAGAATTTCATTTCGTTCAATCGCATCATTTCATTTTGTTTCTGAGATCAAAACTAGACTTGTCACCTAGACTACAAGAAATACAATCATATTTGGTTGCCAGCAACAGTTCTGTATTTAAAAAAAAAAGCCGAAAGCAGTCACGAGGGTCACAAGTATAACCTGACACTTAAGGTTTGAAGCGCTTGTATTTGGTTATCAAAGTACTAGGCAGTTCTGAAGATTTCAAATCGTTTGCTGTGGTATCTTGTATCATAGCCTTTGAAACAACATATCAGGATCAAAGTGTTTACGATGTCGCCTTTTGCCGAGGTGACCATACCTTTAAAAAGGGACCAATTGCATTTCTAAATCGTTTATTTCATTTTGAATATTGATATTCCCTGCCAAGAGACATACGAAATTGGATTGATTTCATTTCCACCATTTAAAAAGACAAATCATATTAATGTAAGCCTTAGGGGGACGTCGCTTCTTTTGTTATGTGTGCCCTGTGGGCATTGATATGCGTTTGCGGTTTGATTTCTGCCTTATCAAAGAGTTATATATGGCTAAAACATAGCTTGGCTGTTGTCTCCCCTCGTCAACATGTTTGGAAATCCATCTATTGTACTGTATCGTCATTTTTGGATCACTACACCACGGTTCAAAACATTAAAAAACGCAGTTTGATTCCGCAAATCATTCTTGAATCTTCGAATTTCTGCAATCAAACATTTGTTTCCATAGAGACGCGAGTTCGAGTTGAATCTGATTTCTATAAGGTTTTTTGTTTCCCAGTAACTGAAATGACATCAAAGTGGGCTTGAGTGCCTGAGGCGTCGTTTCCCAAATACGAAACGCTTGTACGAGAAATCAAACGTTCATCTCCCAGCATTGAAGACACGCTGGCAACGTCCGTGCCAAATCATCAAAGTACGTCTGATTTCAATCTCATTAGACGTGGAGAGAGATTTCGGCGCGATACCTTAAAGCTCTAGTACCAATTACATATCTGCTTGTCTGAAGTGAGACTCTTCAGAGGATTTAGTTACTGTGTGAAATGAGATAACGATCTACGATAAGAATGGCACGTACGTTGTACATAGTTTCGGCATGCAGTTTTGTCCGTATACATTATTACATAACGTTGCAACGATACATGTAAGAATGACACATACTTTCAACATACAGTTATGTCCGCATACATTATGACATTACGTTGGAGAGAGATTTCAGCTCGATACCTCAAAGCTCTAGCACCAATTACACATCTGCTTGTTTGAAGTGGGACTGTTCAGAGGATTTAGTTACTGTGTGAAATGAGATAAAGATCTACGATAAGAATGGCACGTACGTTGTACATAGTTTCGGCATGCAGTTTTGTCCGTATACATTATTACATAACGTTGCAACGATACATGTAAGAATGACACATACTTTCAACATACAGTTATGTCCGCATACATTATGACATTACGTTGGAGAGAGATTTCGGCTCGATACCTCAAAGCTCAGGCACCAATTATACATCTGCTTGACTGAAGTGTGATTCTTTATAGTATTTAGTTACTTTGTGAAATGAGAGATAACGGTGCAGAGATAAGAATTACACGTACGTCGTAGTTTCAAAATGCAGTTATGTCCATATATAGGGATGGGTACCGGTGTACCGGTACAAAACCGTTTTTTCTTGTTGAACCTGATAAAATCTAGTTGGCCGGATGTTGGACCGATCAGAAAAGAAACAGGTAATATCGGGACTTCGGTGGCAGGCTTTCATGTGTTTTGAGGCTTAGTTACTCGTCCACGAAAATGGCAAGAGCGAAGCAGAGGAGATCTAATAGCCAGACTTGGTCCAATTGAACAGAGGCAGTTAATTAGTGTTGTTTATGTGAAGATTAGGTACTCCACCAAACAGATTTCTTTGTAGCGGAATGGATCATTGTTTTAAGGACCTGGACCTGATCCCCTGGACCTGGACCATACCTGTACCTGACTTTTCTGCAATGGTACCAACCCCTATCCGTATACATTACGGTGAAAACATAAATCTTAAAACAGATCATCAAATCAAGGAGCAAGCCCACCCCTAGTGAACCGCCCAGGAGTACTAGGAGCACTCACTCAGCCTACTACCAGATGCCCCCATGCATAACCAACTACAGGCAGTATGCCTTCTTCCCCAGAACTGAAGGACTGGAACGGCCTCTTTCAAATTACAAATATAGCTCCCTCCCCTCCCGTTCTCCATCCCCGTTACGATACTCCGTCACTTTCCACGCCTCGCAGTAGACTTTCATACTACAGGCAGTACAATATTCAACAAGTTGAAGGCGGCTGCTTCAATCGAAAGAAGAAAGAAAAAGATACAGTATCTGGCATGCCTCGGTCCGCGGAGCAAAATATGGGTTTTACGCCTACAATTACAACATCTGTTTAACCATTTGGCTCAATCTAAACGCAAGCGTTGCATAAGAAAGACGTACAAAATAGGCCAAAAAAACTTGCTCGCAGATCAGACAACTTGTCTAGAGTCTAGATACGGATATACAGAATGTTTTTCAAGCCAAATACCAAATAACAGCCCCCGGTGTAGGTCAATTGGACCTAAGTGGACACTAACACCTGTCTTCTGACCTGAAGAGGTCTTCAAACAAAACTGTGGTAGATTTTGCTACAAGCGACGACAAGCTCATCAGAGATTTTCACACGCTCTAATATTTGGTTAATTAGCAACGTTTTCAGCTCAGTGTGACATCTGTGTGGCACCAGCGTGATCACTTCAATATCAAAGAGGAGAGCCGCTGTAGAGAATCACCCACCGCGAACGGGCGGCAACTTCACATAAGCGTTTCTTATGAATGTTTTAAAAAATGGCGATAAGGCTTCAAACTAAATGCGTGGTTTCATTGGCAGGTCGATGGCGCCGAGGAGGTTCGTAGCGCTAATCGCTTGTACCGTGTCCCCTGATCTATGATCCGCTTTGAACAAGATGCATACAATATTTAAAGGCAACCTAAGCACTATTAGCTAGAGTGAGGGTTGTAGATCTTCAGTTATCAAAGTCAAATTTTTAAGTTTTGGACCCCTTTTCTGCGTAGTAAGATGAAGCAACTCTATTACGTTCTCCACCAACATCCAAGGAGCAAATATTCGATGCCGCAGTGGCACAACGGCACTTTGAAGTCTAATTTTTGTGGGTTACAACATTTAGGGAATCCTAGCACGGCTTGTTTCTGCGACTTTTTTTAAAGCTCAAAGTATGAAATAATGAATGTAAATGTAGAAATATAGTGCAGTAGGTATCAATTTCATACAGATTGCCTCATCAAGAATATTTCCACTTTTAACGCTCTGATATTGCTTGGGTTGCCTTTGAGTACGTCTGTACAAATTGGTGCCAACATGGTCTTCAATAGTCTCAATAGGTAATGACGAGCTGACAGTATTTTTCTTTGCAAAGAGAACGGCATTTTTGTGTTTAATGTCTGAACGATATATCTTAGAAGCCAGAACTGTACTTTCCTTGTGTGTTGTTTTCCGGTGGTTAGAATAACTTCTTAAATAATCCCCTGTGACAAAGTTATTCTCTTGAGATATCAAACATAAGTATCAATGCTGCTGCCGCGCCGCGTGCCTGCAAAGCTGGTGTGTTACGCCGAACGGCGGTTGTACCGGGTATAAAGATACAAATACAGAAACGAGCGCAGCGAGAAACGTTATCAATCGTTACCTGACAATCTTTTAAGACTTCCCTCCATTTTATTCATTGATATAAGGACCGATAGAAACGCGAAGTAGCTTAAGATCTTATCAGCTTCGAACGCAACATAATTTATCATTACTTAAGCATCGAATGTTTCATGTATACCTCGTCAGTGTCCTCCTATAGTTGGACTCTCTACCGCGTGTCGTGAAACAGGTGTCACCAAAAATCAGATCCAGCAGGTGGTCAGATCTCAAAATAGACATGATATACTCATGATATACTTCCTAGGATAATTTCATCAGGTTGGTAGTTCTGAGAAAGGTGTGTGAAAAACGTAAGCCAAGTTAAGTACCCACTGGTTGTGAAGAAGCATTCTTCTACATCCTACGCTCAGAGCAACGCTCATGGTATAATCAGGTTGTAGATATAGATTGCAAAGCCTTGGGATTTACAAGTAGCCGTACCACCCATATTTGCTGCAGACAGAACAGAGGGAGGGACTTCTCGATGCCTCAAGTACCGGCGGGTACCGAAGAGGACTGAGTGAGTGAATGAGTACCAGCCATATGTGTCTTTCACCCTGCTTTGTGTGCTACTGGTAGGGTTTGCAATTCTTTAGACGAGACGGTATACTTTAAACGATGGCCCATTATTCGAGGAAAGCCACTCTTTGACTTTTATCGATAATACGCCGGGTAAGCCTCGGGTTCTCACGGCCAAACTCATCAGTGCAACACTCACTGGCTATTAAGATATTTCGCTTACACCTTTCTGGAGCCTTTCTTCCATTTTTGTTTGCTGGCTCAGAATTACTGGCCATTTTGGCAATCAGGCGACCCTGTACAGAAAGAAATGACCAGCAAACGTGTATCCTTAGCCAAAAAAGACGGCCAAAAGGCCCTAGAGATTCTGCTATGGAGGATACTTTCGGTTAGGGTGGAATTCAAAGCTGTATATCGGCAACCACTAATAAACTACTAGTAGATGGATGATCACTGTCAAACTTATCAGCTATATCCTTACGCTTCTCCGACAATGGACAATAACTAATAGATGACCAACGGCCAAACCTATCAGCGATACCTTTATCAGCAATGCCAAATACCTAATAGATGGCCAACGACACCTCTCAGGGATGCTTTTAAAAGCCCAATACCAAAAAAGTGACCAACGGCCAAAACTATCAACGATGACTTTATCGGCAATGGCAAATAACTAATAGATGACCAACGGCCAAAACCATCAGCGCTTTCTCTTCGGCTAGTCCATATAGTGATCGCCTTTGGCTGGTTGGGTAGCCAAAGCTTTATATCAGCCAATGAGTAATAGAATATTAGATAGATGACCAACGCACCTCTTCTTCGTAGTGGTAGTCAGCCATGGGCAATGCTCGCGTCGTGGCGATAACGGCTAGTAGGATCGTCAGGCAGTAGAAGGTGTTCATGATGGCTGTTGGTGCCGTTGTCAGGGAGATGTAGACTTCAGGAACGGGAGACGTGTCGGTCGTTGGTGCGCCGCTTCGGTTTAACTCCTGGGAGCGATTTCACCCGACTTTCATACCTTAGTCCCACCTCCACTGTAGGTCACGTGATGGGAGCGTTGGGCGCTCTGATTGGTCGAACGTGGGCGTGACTCATGGCGCTTGCCAAGGAAGGAGGTGTCACCGTCTGTGACGTAAGTGCTGACGTCACAGATCCGGCGTCGTGTCTTTTACGGACACAAAAATAAAAGTTCTCATGTCCCCTCAATAACCGCTTCATAAATGTATATTAAGTACTTCGTCAGTGAATCTTAATTAGCCCTTAGGGATCATACCTAACGACGTCATTGATAGGATGCATTTGCGTCTTTATCTATTTATGAGTGAATCCAATTATTCTGCGATTATTCCTTATTAATTGATGCTTATATAAAGGTTAAGACCTCGTACTAGAACCAGCTGCTGCCGCGCCTCGTGACTGTGACGCGTCTGTGTAACGCCGAATCAGTGCGGAAGTCTGAACGAACTGCAGACCTATTACCACAAACCCGTGGACAGACACATTAACCTACGGAACTCACAAACACTGACTTTACCTAGCATCCGTACTGCAAGATTCCGCAATAGTCCAGTGCCGTCATTGCTAAAACTACTCAACGAAACAAAATGACACTCCATAATATGAACTGTATATATCTCTATATCTCTATATCTCTATATCTCTATCTATCTATCTATCTATCTATCTATCTATCTATCTATCTATCTATCTATCTATCTATCTATCTATCTATCTATCTATCTATCTATCTATCTATTTATCTATCTATCTATCTATATATATATATATATATATATATAATTATTTTACTCATGTTTAACTTTATATTCACTGAAATTGCAATCCTCCTCTTGATCATTAGTTTTAAAGTGTTATCACATTTTAGTGATTGATAATGTATGTGGAACCAAGCAGAGATTTTATGCACAACAAGACACAATTCAGGCACTGTCTGACAGACCCTTGTTTTAACAATAAACCATTTTTTTACATGATTTGATTGATTGAGTGGTGGTTATACCTGCTATATATGCAAAAAAGCAGTTACTTAAGCAACTGGATATGATTTTGGAAAATGCTTGAGTAACTGCTTTTTGGCATATCTTATTTACCTGGATCTTCATCGGCTTTATAGATACAGATACGTGCCGGATGCAATAAAGGATATTTTGTTCTGTTGTGTCAGAGCGTTCAATGTACAGAGATATACACAATGCTTTTATAAATGCTACAACACAGCAAAGCTACCTGGTGCGCGTTTCTGGCAACGTGAGGAGAAAACGTCTTCTTCTACTTCATCAGTAATTTCCGTTTCTATCGGGGCGAAGCTCAACCTGAAATATTTGAGAATCACGAGGCAAAGGCACTCTAATTCAATCTGCAAAGTATTGAACACGTGAGCAGAGTCATCATCTTTAGAGTAGTGTGCAGAGTCATATTCTGCTGGCTCTTTTGATGGATCTGATGATATGTGCGATGCATTATAAGCACGGAGTTGAACTTGAATGTTTTCAAGGCCTAAATTAGCTACTTTTTAACGCTACATTCAACTAAACGCGTCTGTAAAACGTGAACTACACATGTATGTACCAACGCTAAAAACATTTTAAAGAATGTGGTAGTGAAGGTACTGGTTCGAGTGCAAAATGACAGAAGATGTTTCAAACTACAAGTTTTGCAGTGAAACTGGTATTTGATGGGAGACCCTTACGACGCATCTTTAAGGTAACTTTAATAGACAAGCATAAAGGCGCAAAACTAGTCTGATCTCTTTTACAGAGGTGATCTATATAGATACACGTCTGATTCAATTGCGTGTAGAATATCTTAAAATTGAAATTTTATGTTAAAGCCATCTTCGTGTTGGTACATGTGTGAACTTTACCTATCTCTCAACTATTACAGTGCTCACTATTTTTTCGAGCTAAACAGGAACTTGTCTCTTCTGTTCCTCTATGGAAACCAAGTTGCCGGGTACATTGCAGAAGTTTGACTTTTACAGACACTTTAACTAGAGACTCTGGTATTGATTTTGAGAACTTGGAGTAAGCTATGGTAGATAGGCCTATATGGAGTGAAATATGCACTAGCCTAGTCCCGACCTATGTATGTTGATGTATGTATGTATGCATGTATGTATGTATGTACAGTGCTCACCAAAATAAAATCCTGCCTTTCCCTTCAACCGCAATTCACCCTAACTACAACCACGATATTTTATTATTATCATTATGGACGCGATTGTCACAGAGTTCCTGTTTTCCATGAGATGTGTAAAGTCCAAGACGTATACGACGACAAACTTTGTGACGCTGACGCCGATTGCTATTAGATAAGCTGTGCTGACAATAACGCAAGGATCATCTTCTACAATGAAGCATACGCAATCAGGAAATATCTGTCAAACATGTACTCACAGGGCGGTGGATATTGACGCATAACACTGCAGATGACAGATCCAGCTGGAGATGCACACTGTCCAGGCAGCTAAAATCAGAATAAGCCAAACTGATGCGCACGGCAGAAGAAAAGTGGATCCTGCGAAAAGAGCTCTGCAGCAGACCTGAGTCAGCTTACAGATGTGCCCTATGTGGCAGAGACTGTCCTTCTCATATAGGACTGTTTAGCCACAGTCGACGCTGTAGGGCCGATATAAATTAGAATTTTACCATGGTCAATATTGACCGAAGGAGGCCATACATATGTGCAGACAATAACGCAAGGGTGATCTGCCACAAAGAAGCATACGCAGCCAAGAAATATCTGTCAAACCTGTACCACACGTAGCCTCCACGAAACAAAGGTGAAGTTACGGGGAGGGAAACAACACACACAAGAAACAAACGAAATCTCCTATCAGTACGAACACAACGATACGCCAAAAGTCCCAAACCTTACATTGTCAAACTGTTTAACAGCAGTCAATAAGTTTTATCTAGCATTGATGAGTATTGATTATATTGTATTTTATCATATGTTTCAAAACTGGGAATACGTGTGTATATGCTAAATGATGTAATTTACCTCTATTTTGTGATTGTGAATCTGGCAATTCAGCCTTTGGGCTGCATGGAGTTCAATTTAATGAACCAGGCTACTGTCAGTGAGCTACCTAAGACCGTGTCTGCGAAGTGGTATAACGAATAATGCTTTTAAAGATTTCAAAACGACGTCAGAGGAGGATGAAATCGTACATAGGCTACATACAACAGATTCAGTACCATCTACTCTATCGATCTTCCCTGTACCTGGACCACTTGCTGTGGTTGCAGTTCTTGCCTAGCATCAAGACTGCGCTAGTTTTTTCGCTCGCTTGTTTCATTCTATGCCATTGTACCACGATTATGCCTAATGCTACTTACTAATGTATATTTTGATATTGTCATGATGATGCTACTGTTGTACATATTATTGTATAGTCTATGTTACGCCATGTACGTGTTTTTATGTGCGGGAGGGCAGCCTTCAAAGTTGCATTTTGCACCTGTTTTGCCCTCCCTTTCACTCTGATAAATACAAATAAAGAAATAAAATGTTTCAAAATGTTTTCTCCCCCACGGGCTCCCTTCAGCCATCATCTTGCAGGGCTCGAAATACCACCTACATGTGCAGGTTAGTGAAGGTAAAAGTGGATCTGTGCAGGTATTTCTGGTGTCTACCTGCACCTAACCTGCACTAGTCCTATTCTAGGTTTTATATATAAATGCCATATGATGTAGGTGTATGTGGGTGGTCATTAGGAACATTGAATGTTACCACCTATAAAGTATAAACGAAAACAATAGCAATGGTTTCTGAACAATTTTAGTACGATCCATACTTCCTAAATTCAGAGTGGTGCAGGTAAAATTTGTCTGGTGCAGGTGATTTTCAATGTTACCTGCACCAGTGCAGGTGTGCAGAAAAAAGTATTTCGAACCCTGTCTTGTATCCCTTCTAACATCAATCGGCATTTCAGGCCATTGACTTGAACCATTTTCACTTATACCGACAACAGATGATGTATATCGCTCTACCAGTCCACAACAGTGCCGTAAGAGCGACAATATGTCATTGCCTGGTGTGATTCTTTATGTAAGACAGTTATGTCCGAGAAACGGTTGTTATACACCATATTTGAGGTTTAAACTCTCAAAAGATTTATTCTATATGACAAATTGTGGTCGTATTGGTGATCGGCTGATCCGGACAACAATAGACGACAGAACGTTCTTTACTTTCAACACGGAGTAGATTTAAAAAAAATTACCAGTTAAAACTGGTTGAAGATGCATTCCATACTAAATGTCCCTTACTAATGCCAAGAGAAATGTTTATGAGTACATCTCCGCACGTACATGTATGTATACGTAAGCATCGTTCACACCAGTGTGTCGTGATACGCCGGTCTCACGACAGATTCTGGGTCTGCTTTCTGTCTTGCTCCCCCTTTGGTGAAAGATTTAGAAATATTTTAGAGAGCAGTGTGATTTAGATGTATATAAATGAATGATTATGTCTTGCTGTTAGATAGATAGATATTAGGCGAGTAGTTCTTCACTAATGGCTGAAATGCGGTTCATCAAATGAATATGAAATGCAATTTATGTATGTAGACAGAAGCATTATTAATGGAATATTGACGTATGGCCCTAGCGATGGTGTGATAATGATGTTACTAAGAATACAGATGCATCAGGTCCGCGGTTTTGATAGATAATTACAGAACAGAATGCTAACTTCCTGGCCACCATGCCTGTAGGCGAAGTACCTATGGTCTAGGGTAAAGGTACGTTGTATAGTTAGAAAGATATAGATCTGTTTCGTAACTAGTTCTGATAGGTCCCAATTCGTCCATGACCCGTTCTTTCATCCGCACTAGGAGCAAATCTCTTCCTGGTCTGCTTCCCCTTTGTAAGTCTTCCTTTTGATGTATTACATCACTTTGTACCATATTCACCACTTCCAGCCACTGTATCATCCCACATGCTTCATTAGAACACATCAATGCAAAGTCAAGTACCTATTCTACACCCGATTTCGCCGTCATGCCTGTTGGGAGACCATGTAGGTACGTACAAGGTGCCGGCTTAGCTACTTAACCTTCTGTGCATAGAAGTTTGGGAACGGAAATAGACACTACAGGCTGCCAACTATCGTGTGCTAATAGTCTTATGGATATGGACAATATGAGTCAAGATGGTTGATGGAGTGGTAAATTTCTGTACAGTTTCCGTCAGGTAAAATGTGTCTGAATGTTCTTCCGTTGCCAACAAGCGCATTTAAACACTATTTCGTTCAAGGGTTGATCTGTAAATAGCAGGATTCTGAGAAAAATGTTCGAGGTCGAGCTCTCGAGAGCTTAAGCACTGTAGCGTTCATTTATGATAGACGAGTTCTACGGATCATAATGGTTTTATTGTATATAACCCTCTGACCTCATGACTTCTTGTACATATATGTATCTCTTTTGAGTGTATGATATATGTCCATCTACTTGTATAATGTATATACTGTGTGTGGTTTTTAATGGGCCCTGCAAGATTAGCTCAAAGCTAAAGCGTATCACAATAAACTCAATTTATGTAATCACTCTGAATATAAGATTGATTTTCCAAGGTTCGGACCTGTCTTAGTCACTTGTGCAATGAATGGTAATTATCCGCAATATGATTTAAATAATGAAAGTTTGTTTGCAAGTTTTAGCTCGAAGGTAAATTGCAAGAATGTGGTAGAACCGCAAGAAAAGTGTATTTGAAATTGGAAAGTGATAAACACGATTGTAAAAAGAGAGCACTGCAATAATAGTGCGGAATACATCTAGACAGGCTTGGAGTTCTCGACCACTCCATAGATATAGACATGCAGATACCAGTAAAGGACCTACATACGATGTAGCATGATTGTACATTAGGTTTGTAAAAGCTCGTCTAAGTGCAGAGGCGAGAAACATGTGTTAGACCCTTGGCACCGAGGGCCTCTGGGAATACTGCACTGTATAAAATGATTATCTCGGTCCAAACCCGTTATTTTAGCATATTGTAGTGACAGTCCACTGTCGGCTCTGATATGGACTTATGCATTTCTCTGCAAATGTAGAGCAAGCGAAGTTTTTGACAGGGGAAGAACATCTGATAGACCCTTGGCACCGAGGTTCTCTGGTCAAACTGCACTGTAAAATTGTTACCTCGGTCTAAAGCCGTCATTTTAATGACAGTCCACTGCCAGGTTTGATATGGACTTTCTGCCCTTCCCTGTAAAAGAAGACCAATTCTCTGACAGGGGAAAATGGCTTATTTGTGAAACGCTTGTCACATGTGTGCTACATACGAAACTTTGTAAGAAAAGCTGACAACTTGGATCCTGTACTTTCTAGATCAGTAAAGAGTGTTCTTACGGAACAGAAACTTTACAATATTTTCAAGACGTATTTTGCCAATACACAAGATAATAGTTACTCAAACAACTGTTATCAAAGCTTTGAAAATGTAACCGCTATCTTCTGTACCCACATTACCTGGGTGTCTAACATTCATCGATGTATTGGCCATTATCATATAGCCAGGCGCCGCGGACCAACCAGATTGCCCATTCCATGCATGTTGTTTATGATACCGTAACACATAGATTCCTGCCAGCCCGGTGTCGATTCAAAACGACACCGGTGTCGATTCATTCTGACATGGATGAGATTCTGCAGTCGTAGGATCAGACAGCCCAGGAACCAACAGAACACCAAGCCAACCCGAACCAGGGGAAACCAGAAGCGGAAAGTAGAAGATTTGCTTCGCTCGACCAAAACCAATTGGGCTCGATAGAAAAAAGACGAGTTAAAATAAGCCTTGTTGGGTAGGCCATATGGTAATGATATATGATATATTTCTACTCCTTCTATGCTTTTCTGAACATCACATGAAACATCAAGTGGTACCTGATTCTGACCACAAATACTTCAGAATCCTCAGGCCACCTCAGCAGTCTGGTAGATGACTGTAAACTACATTTCATCCAGAACATTAGACTTGAGACTCATGTGTTAAGATATCTTAAGGAAACAGCAGCAGAATACGATGGGAGGAATTGTACAAAGACGTACACTGATTTGGTTATCGATGACAATTTGCTTTTCTGTCGAACTATAACTAAGAACAGTTATTATATTTAATACTTCAGAATCCCTGTTTTTCGCCAAAGTTATTAGCCTTGTTGATTTGATTTATTCGGCAGTATAAAAAGACATACAGTTAGGGCTACTCTACTAGCCGGAGGCTAGAACTGGTAGTGGCACAAAAATAGACAACAAACTAGATCTTATACCTCTAAACGGTTACAATACACAGTAAATGCATTCACACATACGTGTAACTCTTTAAAACAGAACAAGATGAAAACAAATAATGCAAAGCAGAAAAAAGTACATGGGTTACGGAGACGTTCTGTTTTTTTTTTTCTATTCTAGATTTGTGGTCCAATTCCATGCAACAACATTCTATGTAAGTCCGACAAACAGCAGTCGATTGCCGAGAGTGTTATTCCAAATACTTTGTAATAGCTATGCTAGTTCAAACTGACTCCTAATAACCTATTAATGATAAATAATAATAATAATCATCTGGTGTATTTTGCCAGCCAGTAGGTACCCCAAGTATGAGTAATGAGGCTGTTTAACGTGGTCGAGGCACCTCCTCGAGCACGGGACCCCCGTTTTACGTCCCTCCCGGAAGACGATTTCGTGGAAAACTTCGTGAGGCTACAGCAATCCGGACGTCCTTGGTTGGTCCCCCATCCAAGCACTGTCAGGACCGCGCGTTGCTTAACTTCCGAGATCGAGGGATCGGGTGTACCAACGCGCCACGCGGCCGTAGAAGATTTGAACATATCATTATCATGAGTAAGTTTATCGTAAGTTTATTGCTAGTTCACATTGAATACGTTTACATAAACATGTATTTTTTTCTACGTGCTAATACAAATAAAATACAATACAAAAATATCAATGATGCAAAGCAGGGAATTACTTGACATACGGAGATTGGTGTATACTATTCATGGGTTTGTGGTGCAGTTCCATGCATCAACAGCGGTAAACAATAGCCGGTAGCATCATTCAAAATACTTTGTAATAGTTCAAGCTGATTCCCAATAACCTCTTTAATGATGAAAGCTATATGTGGCTTTACAAGTGGTTCAGAACCCTTTTGAAGCCCAACGGTTGGTGGCTTTCTCTATAATTCCGAAAACAATAGCCGACTGCCGCGAGTATCATTCCAAATAGTTTGTAATAATACTTATGACAGTTCAAATTGACTTCTAATAACCCCTTTGATGATGAAAGCTATATGTGGTTTTACAAGTGGTTCCGAACCTTCCTGAAGCGCAGCGCTGTGCGGCTGACATGCCCGCTTACTGACGCAACCACTCGTTTGATGTATGGCACTGCAAATAGATCACCATGGTTCATCGTACGTCTTCGACCGTGTTGTCGTCTGTAGTGACGAACAAAGTTAACATCAAGAAGTGAGCCGCCAGTATCAAAACAAGTTTGGTTACACAAGCCACCGTTGGATGCGCCTAAAAAAGGGTGTAACATTAGTTCGTACCTGCTGGTTGTTGGTTGTGTAAAAAGAAATCTACTATATCCTGTATTCTATTAACCTGATGAAACTATTTTCGGAACACTAGTTGAAGGTGCGTTTTTTTCTTGGAGACAAACGTAATAAACAGATATAGATCCATGCTGACAATATCACCAGCGTTGGTTCCATACACGTGTTACTACTCAGTGAAGATCAAAATAACTGCGGTTTGTTGAACTCCCTTCCTGTCCTGCCAAAGTTAAATCTTATAATAAGCGTGTCGTCGTCTGTAGTGAGGAACAAAGTTAACATCAAAAGCGAGCCGCCAGTATCAAAACAAGTTTAGTTACACAAGTCACCGTTGGATGTGCCTAAAAAAGGGTGTAACCTTAGTTCGTGTTTCTGTCTTGGATACAAACGTAATAAACAAATTGATAGATCCATGTGGGCAATAACCCCAGTGTAGATTCCATATACGTGTTACTACTCAGTGAAGATCAAAAGAAAATCATTTTGCTATTTATTCGACACTCTTCCCGTCCTACCAAATGGCATGTAACAACCCCTGTATGGTATACATAGCAAAATCATGTTAAAGAATGTTTAGACGCTAAGAATCCCTCCAATGATTGTAAAAGACCATTTTCATCCCATACTATGCAACCTTGTATTAAGCAGATTAGCCTTATATATATAGAACTGCAGTTATGTATCATTAAATGTCATACTTTGCACCTTGTTCAACTGTTGCGCAATAAAGTTTTCTTAAATAATATAACGTGTATGTATATCGGTTACAGTATTCATATAAAGAAAATGAGACATAGACAAGACGCAGAAAGGAGAGAAGACAGATATATCATACATAGATAGGGCTTACTGTATCCATTATTTATCAAATAGGAATAATTAGATATTTTGCTTCAATTTCTCAAATGTGTGCAGCATGTACCTCAAAAGCGCAAAGAGGGCTGAACACTTACGTTGTTATCTTTAAGCGTGGATCTCCAGATTTTCGTCTTTTCAACAACAGGAACTTTGACTAAACGTCTCTATGGCAACTGCCGCCAAGCTAACATAAACACAGGAAGTGTGTGGGTGATAAAATCCACGTTTCCGCTCACCACTTTTGCCTGTTTGTGAAAGGTAAGTGGGGTTCCGCCCATGCCTAGTGGCAAGCACCAGAATGCTTCTGTATATAGAAAATAACTTAATCAGAATCAGTGACGATCCGTCAACAAATATCACAGCCCAGTGAGCGTATCCTAATATATTTGAATCCTTTAACTTAAAATGAACATTGTGTTTTTGTGAATCGAAATAAATCTAAATGTTTTTGTCAGCACATAGCAGAGCAGATACGTTAAGAGTATAAAAGGAAAGCATTCTGTGTTTTAATGAAAACAATATTAAACTCCTATAGCAGTAATAAAATACGTTTAAAATAGGACAGGCCCCACAGCGGCATTTTAATGTACCAAGTCAGTCTATCTGAATGTATGTGCATGTTATGTTGATAAAGGTAGATGTACCAGAGATGAAGAAACCCATTCATTCATTTGATGACACTATACTAATTTTCAGAATCGTTTATGGTAATTTGTTTATTCAGTTTGCACATACAAATGATAATAGATACAGAAGAGAATAAAATATAAAACAGGTGCAGGAGGAGGGAAAAAAACCTTAACGGTTTATGCTGTGCCCTCCTCCTCTATGCTTATACAAAACGCGTATGATCAATGAAATCATAATTAACAAAGAAAGAACTAGCACATGTTAGAATAATGCAAAAGATGTACGATCAGTGAAATCAATAAATAACAAACATAAGTAACTAACACAATCATATGTTATAATAATAGAACAAAAGATGTATGATCAGTGAATCAATAAATAGCAAGGAGAAGTAACTAACACAGTCATATGTTATAGTAATACAAAAAAAGAAAATGTGTGATCAATGAAATCAAATGATAATAGCAATATGAATTAAGATAGGATAAATATTTCTATAAGGGGCTAGGGTCGTTTATGAGATATGTTTTCAGGGCACTTTTAAATGTAAGGAGGGAAGAAGTGTTTTTGATATATGTAGGAAGACTGTTCCAGATTAGTAGTAATAATTAGTATTACTCCTCTTTAAAATTTCTATGATTGGGGTCACCGCATAGCATTACACGCCAAAGCTTCTTAACCTCCATCGGGTCTTTCTACGGGGTACGGGGATCGTAGAATTCCGCAGCAAAAAAAAGGAAAGTTCGCCAGGGGAGTCAGTGAACGCTCTGGAACTGCGTGGCCGACCAAGTCTTCTGGTAGCAAAACTCCCCCATCCTCCTACGCACGGTCCCCAACGGTTAGCTGACTCAGCCTATGGGGCCCTGCTATCTCTTGGCCTACCCGCAGTTACTTTCAGTTCCTCGTCGCTTTGCTTATAAATATTAATGAGCTTACCCTTATATGGGCAGTCAGCCGTTGGGGATTGGGCGTCGGAGGATGGAGCTATGTAAGACGTAACATGATTGGCTGATAGCTTCCCAGCGGCCTTTGCGAGACAGCTTTCGACAACAAAAAGCCCAAGAAAAGCCTATTCTCTGATTGGTTGACAGCTTGTTTGTGACAGTCATAATAACCGCTGGTAGGCATCCAGATAGCAGGGCCCCATAGGCTAATGCCGTTGGGGACCGGGCGTTAGGAGGATGAACTCCCCTTGGCAAATCATTTCCCCTATAATAGTCAGCGTAGTCAGTCTGGTAGAGACTAAAAGCTTGTCACGTTTACGGATGTGTCACAGGATCTACCTGTCATATCAAGTGAGTGAAAGGATGTGGATGGCGCTAACACGACTTTACCAAGCAATCCAGCTGGATTTAAGCTTCATTTAGTTGAGAAATAATGAGAGTATATATGACGTTCTCATTACGATGTGTCATCTCTACTTGGATGAGCAACAATGACACACAACATGATAGAGCACCATTTTTTCCTGATGTACCTACTGAATTGGGGTGACTGCACGGTGTTTGACCAGAACTCCGAGGTTTGAATCTCGTCATGCTACTAATTTTTTGCCCTTAGGAAATGCGCTTTGCAGAGATTTTATCGCAGTCAAATCAAGTACTCGTACATGTGACAGAGTACGCGTGTGCTGCTGTCAATCACCACATAGCAACGCAACCCAGTCCATAGCAACTAAACGACAGTCAGGCTGTGGTGGGCTTATGACGGTTCCACACATTATCTATATATGGAAAACCCAGTTCCAGGGGCATAGCGCAGTTGTCAAACAAATTCGTAGGGAGCTGGAAACGTTGGGCGGCTCTCTATAAGCGCGATTCAATCAGGCTTAGTTCCGCCTTCCGTGGGATATGATCGCTAAACCGACAGGACCTAACGAATCGAAAAGGAAGAAGGTTGATCTGCCCCTGCTTTTCCAGGAATTATAGAATAACGTGTAAACACGAAAAACTACAAGTCAGTAACCTTAAAGGCAAATTGGGGACATTGACGTTCCGTTCTCCAGGCGTCATTGTAAAGCAAAATAAACATGGTTTATCATGCAGTAATGTATCTACGGAGACATGCATGGTTGACTGAAATCAAGTTTCCGAAAATTCGTGCCAAGTATAGTTTCACTGCAGTACATTCTGTTATCGTAAGAGGCATCATGTCCTGGGTAGCAGTTTGCTTTTGCAAAATGCTACTAAGACAAACTTACTTACTTGACTAACAAAGCCGCATTCTAATTCTTTACCAAGAGACATAAACTAGATGTAAATGGAACAATGGTATCGATATTAATTGAGGCTAACAGAAAACTGTCGACCTTTTATCATCAATGATCAATCAACACATTTCCTTCCGATCTTAGATGAAAAAAAATGTGCGAAACATGTACATGTCCTTACGAGTATACCACATAGCTATCAAACAAAGTTATCAAAGACGGCAGCCAGAGTGACTGAAGTATTTGTCACCACTCTAAAAATAACCAACGTCTCTCTTACTTGAACAATTATTAACACAAATTTAGACTCTACCACGGTGCCGTAAATTTTAGGGGAGGACTTTCTCGTTATCAAAAGATCAACCAATGGTGAAATACCACGGGCCATGCTTGATGCATGAGACCAGCACAGTCTCATGAAAGTATAGAATCTTATTTCTTTTTGGGTTAAAGACAGCCATCTCTCATTACTGCATAGAGGTTTTTTTGTCAGAGTGAGAGGGGCGATGGCTGGCATTGAATACCTTTTCGTCAATGTTTACTTAAGGCATGTGACCGGCCGAAGTCTAGATCCGGGTGCTATCCTGAGACGCTATATAAATGAACACGTACGCTTTACAGCAGCTTAGTGTGCATATTTTAACGTTCTTATGGACTATTGGATAGGTTTCACCGCGTGCCCAAACTTCTGCACCAAACATAGCTAATATTTAAGGTGAATGTTGGTATATCATGCAGCCAAAGGGTGGCAGTTAAGCCTCGCTGAGAACTGCGCTTGAAGAGCTGACCTTAAAAAGGTATTTAATTTGTGCACATAGTGCTGCTTAGAGAGAGCAAGAGAAATATTTAAAGGAGATGTGTTCAGCATAACCTGATGGCACATACCTGATTGCTGTTACGTGGAATTGGTGTGGCCTAACTGGTCGAACAATGGGCTAAGAACCAAGTGGTTCCGGATTCATTACAGATCTTTATTGATATAGATAGGAAGATATTATGTAGGATGAGTAGTAGATCCAGATTCAAGTTTCCGATATTTTGCACTGACAAAACGTTTACCTGGTTTGTAGTATTTTATCATACTCCTTAGTAAAGTCATTTATTAAAACAGCAGTCGATTTTAAGACTACAGCTTCACTGTAGTACATACCGCGATGGTAGATGGCGCTTCAGTCTCGTGCCCAAGGTATTTTGCGTCCCCCCAAGTGTCCTGGGCACTAGGAACTAGGAACCGCATTTTTTTCTCCACAAGGAGGAAGTAAGACGTCCCCAACAGGTGTGAAAGTAAAAGTTGTTCAGGTGAGGCGGTTACTTGTAACATTTGCAGACTTTCACTTCCAAGCGCTACTTTAAGAGTTTGTAAATGAGAAAAAGGGTCTATACTGCCGCTGTTTCCGATATTTTATGTACACTTTGCACGTAACGTTTTAGTACTTTGTCACCTGTTGTTCTGAGCCCGGTCATCAAACCAGGTAAGTCGGTTTGTTCCCCTTGACTCTCTCTGATACAAAATTCACAATCCAGGAGTATGCCTGATATATTTGTAGAATAAGAATTTTATTTTGTCATTATTGCAGGCCGCCAACTTTATGTGACAAAATGGACGGACGGCGTCTTTTTGTTTGTATGGACTTTGCCTTATTGTTTGGTACCGTTAGAGCTGGACAAACATGTATGCATTTGTGAAACGATTAGAATTTGTTCTATTTGTTGATTAATATGCACTCTGCGGTGTTCTGATATATTGTTAATCGTTAGATAGTTCCTAATACTGCATTGTGCAAACAATAATTGATCCTCTGTCGCAGGCGCTTAACCCGGGTTACCTAGGAGACGGGGATTCCCCTGACCCGGGTGCTTTCCATTTAACACAAGTAAGTGTTTTTTTTTTTACTTCAACGTTAACTTCATTCATGAAGATTTTACACAGGCATGCGATACTTAAAATTTGACTGCAGTCTGTCTCCTAAGATTGTCAGATTGCACGGGTATATCTGAGTACTTTGAACAAGAAAAACCAATAGGTAAACAATAAACTAATAATTAAAAGAACAGCCTTGGCAATAATATATAGAGCACAAATAGGTTCTTCCGGATCCCCTGAATGCGGTTTTTGCTGTGAGAATGTTTGTGTTGTCTGGCTATTGAAAGCCGTGGTTGTATTGTATTATATTGTATTCACAATAACACAAGGCACACAGTATTAATTTAACTCGGATGGGGTGTCTATGACAAAGTACAGGCAACTTGATCTCTTTGTAAAGAAACGTAAACAGCGGGCTGCCGTGTCCATGGAGTCACCTATTCAGGCTGTTTGACCCTTTGACATGGATCAACAAGTTGGATAAAAAAACAAAAACAGCAGAGACTCAGTTTGTAACAACGTCAACGTTAAATACTCTTAGCACCTTGGTCGTTTTACACGTATCAGGGGCGCTGTTGCAGTACCCCGGGTATATGTTAAGCTAGAAAACAAAATTGGAAACTAACAAACTGCTGTTAAGAATTGACAATGCATAAATCCAAACATATTATCCATTGCGTAGAGTCCTGATAATGCACTTGATGGATGCAACCGTAGGTCTGACAAAGGTATTTGTTTTCTTTGAACAATAAACCAGTTTTGAATTACTACTTTCGCAATAAGCTATAGCTACGTGGTAGGTGCACGTGTTGCTTTCTTTGTGATACATGCGTAGAAACATATGAATTAATATTAGATATCCAGGGAAAAACTCAGTGGAATTCTTGTCACAGGCTAATCTACTATGTCGCATCTGTCACTGTTTTTTTTTTAGATACAACGTTAAATTGAGTACCTCTTGATACGGCTGATTCCAAAGGAAACCATGGTATAGATGTCATATCAGTCAAGACGACATTGAACATGTAACAATCGAGGAAAATAAGATAACTCTTCAGTCTCAAGGGAAACATAAAAGGAACCCCCGCGGAGCACGTTTCATGTATAGTCATCAACTCCATCAATGCTATGCCACTGTAGGTATTTTTTTTTAAACACATTAAGCTATCTACATCATACCTTAACTTAGTTGACTTTTATAAGGTTCTCTGTAAGCTAGGATTTAAATGCCTCTTGTTCCTAATTGATTATAAGTGTCCAGTATCTCGCCGCTGTTAGCTTCTGAATCAAACGTTGCGGTCATGTAGTTACTGTGTATCTTTGATTCAATTTTATGTTAATGACTTGTTTCTGTTTGTCCTAGGGTCCATTTGAAATGTCAATAGGTGATATGTTTCTCCTGGCGTGAGAAACAATCACAACTGATGTGATACGGCGAAAGGCGGTCGCCTGATTATACAATAGAAGCAAAGACCCACAGGAACAATGAAAAACCACATGATCTTTAACTCTCCTACCTGACTGACATACCATGTGTAGCAACAGGACAGTGCCAAAGCATTTTAAGGAAGATCCTTAAATTCCCATTTTTACCAAAAATAGGCGAAATTTGCACAAGCCATTTATTCAATTGTAGTGTTCAAAATTGCTACATAGCTGAGGTGTTTGTGTCAGCCGAGACAGGTGTTTTGGTCCCCAACTTCTCCAAAATGGCGTACAATCCTCGCCAGGAGCTGTACCTCGAAATATCCATGAACCTCACAGATGGGGAACTTACAGATCTTCGTACCTATGTCAGCGGTATACATATTTTATCACCGGGATTCGTCCAAAAAGCCAACGCTCACCAGATCTGTAACCAGCTGGAGAAAGAACAGAAGTTAAAGCCAGGAGATCTCTCTCTTCTGGCGAACCTGTTGAGAAAAATCAGCAGACATGACTACGCCGAGATGGCCGAGAAGATCGCAGAGAATGAAAGAAAAGGTACAGTACAATGATTCAACGGTATTATGTATGAATATTAGTATATAACATTACAATTACTTTGTGTGCATGATTGAACATAGTAGGAAATTAAAAGTACTTGCAGTGCGTCATCGGTTGGTACGTTAGCAGACGCAGATTCAAGTTTTCTGGAAGCCTCTATTTACATGTATACAAAAATACATTTACTCTGCTGAAAAATTGTTGTTTGATTTATGGCGTATTATAGCTTTGATTTAATGGACCATTTTTTGTATGGAAGCCCGGACAACAATCAATGTAAAATCTATAAACCGTTATGAGTGTGAACATAGAAAATGCATCTGCAAAAATAAAATGGTATATGTAGAAACATCGATATTAGCCTTAGCTAACATACATGCATTGCCCATGCAGAGCTACGTGAGCCACAGCCATCAACAAGCAAACGGAATAGGAGTGACAAGCGTCCGGAAAAAAGTACTGTAGAGTCGTCAAAGAAACAGACAAGGACTAAATCTGATTCTGAAGAAGGAGAATCACATGTGGAAGGTAAATCATTATAAAACAAGCTGTTATTGCTGGGCTTACACACGCGTCAACGCGGAGTCAATGTCAAAAGAGGCTGGGTTTGCCCACACGTGTTCGAGTCTCCTCTGGGGACACTCT
>NW_023365730.1:627218-705031 GCF_000003815.2 Branchiostoma floridae
GATATGCCCCCCCCCCCTACCCCTCAGTTTGATTAGATAATTATGTTGGCGTCTGAACTTTAACTTAGATGGATCATAGTATGAATGTCCGCTTAGCAATGTACTTGTCATCTATATTACCTAAATGATATATGCATTGCTCGTAAAGTAGAACTACGTGAGCCACAGCCATCAACAAGCAAACGGAAAAGGAGGGGCAAGCATCTGGAAGCAAGTTCCTTAGAGAAGTCAACGAAACAGGCAAGGACTGGAGCTGATTCTGAAGCTCTAGAATCACATGTGAAAGGTAAAATATTATCAAAGAAGTTTTATTGCTGGGTTTACATACGCGTCGACGTCAACAGAGGGTGGGTTAACACGTATGTGTTCGAGTCGCCTCTGGGGACACTCCTCTGGGCTACGAGTTTGGAGCGTTCTGTTGATACATAGGGAAGCAACGTGACTTTAATAATGTGACGCCAAGCTGCAACGGCGGACAGCTGAGAGCGTAGAAGGTATGATATTCTGAAAGCTTACTGAGTGTCCATGTATACAGAAAATACATTTGCTGTGACGACATAAATGTTGGTGACGATATGCGTCCCCTCAGTCTTATTGAATTTTTCCAGCCAATGTAATAAAATTCTATGACTACATTATTACGTCATACTACGTAATAATAGCGTAAACGTTCCTATAACCTTTACATAATATGTCTAAATCATTCTCCGAAAACTTAGTGGCCATATAAGAAGTCGTTTAAGAGAAACAGGAGTTAGCAGGGGCTGGCAAAAGTCACACCCCCGTACCAGATGGACCATAAAAGCCCGGTCTGAATAGGGTTAAGTAACTTCAAAACCCTGTTCAAAGTCGCTGTTGCTGGAGGGGGTCGGGTGGATGGTGGAGTCGCGTTCATTTTATTGTATTTCATTTATCAAATTGAATTATCGTATCACAAGAAATAAGATTAGAACAATTCATCCTGGTTGTATCTCGGTTTATGGAATAAATGCAAATACATTTCTTTATATCAGTACCTTGGTACAAATAGCACATACGCCCCTTGCAATCTAGAAACACCTTTAACAGTTATATATCATCTATCCTCAAGCCAAGATGCTGAAAGAACCTGTCCGTTACTTCTCCGGAATGACGGACAATGCTCGCCAGGAGCTGTACCTGGAGATATCCCGGAACATTACAGATGGAGAACTTACAGATCTCCGTAACTATGTCAGCGGTGCAATGGTTTTACCAGCGGGATTCGTCCAACACGCCAACGCGCACCAGATCTGTAACCAAATGGAGAAAGAACAGAAGTTAAAGCCGGGAGATCTCACCCTTCTGGCGGAACTGATGAGAAAAATCGGCAGACATGACTACTCTGAACAGGCAGAGAAGATTGCAGAGTATGAAAGAAAAGGTATGTTACAGTGTTAAACCTTCGCATGTAGGAGTGTTAGTATATTACATGTACTTAGTATGAATACGTTAACGCTGAAGGAAAAGCATTTGCAGTGTGTGCGTGGTCGGTTGGTCAAATTAGCAGCCAAAGATTCAAGTTTTCTGGAAGCTTACATGTATACAGAAAATACTTTTGCTGTGCTGAAAAAAATGTTGGTGACGATATACTCCCCACTCAGTCTGATGAAATAAATTTTTTGGCGTCTTAACGTGTTGACTATATGGACCATTGTTTGTATGAATGTCCGTACGGCAATGTACAATCTATTACGCGTGTGAGATTAGAAAATGTATAGGGAAAAATACAATGTATGTAGAAATAACTATATCTATCTTAAACTTAGCTAATATACATACATTGCTCCTCACCATGCAGAGCTACGTGACTCACAGCCATCAACGAGCAAACGGAAAAGGAGGGGCAAGCATCTGGAAGAAAGTTCCTTAGAGACGTCAACGAAACAGCCAAGGACTGAATCTGATTCTGAAGACGGAGAATCACATGTCGAAGGTAAAATATTATCAAGCAACTGTTATTGCTGGGTTTACATACGCGTCAACTCAGCGGAGTCTATGTCAACAGAGGAATCTCGGGTACTCAAGAACCCCACTTCCGGAATGAGTAACTTGAGTGACATCGAAACCATGTTTTACTTGCCGGAGGGGGATGGGGTGTATTATGGAGTCGCGTTTATTTCATTGTATTTTATTTACCAAATTAGATTATCGTACTTTATGAAGAAATAAGATTAAAACAATTCATCCTGGTTATATCTGGTTAACGATTTTATGGAACAAATGGATAATATATTTATTGATCAACAGCACCTTTTGCCCCTTTCAGTTGCAATCTAGAAACACCTTTAACAGTTATATATCATCTATCTTAATGTCAAAATGCTGAAAGTACCGGACAATCAATAGACTACTGTAAGGTCTTTGGAGAAGCACCGAAATATAATTGCAATTCATTATTATATTTGTGTTGTGATGAAATGTCACATTTAGTTGCTCCAGTGGAAGTGGAGGAATGTTTCGACAAAGTCATCGCCAAAATCAGCCACAAGTGGGACGACCTGGCCCGGGAGCTGGGGTTCAACAGGGGCCAAATAAAAGGGATTGAGACAATGGAGCTTGACCAGGATCGCAGGTGCAGGGAGATGCTGCACAGGTGGAGAAACAGGGATGGAAGAGGGGCTACTCTACAGGTTCTGAAGCAGGCACTCATCAGAATCGATGAAAGGTTGACTGCAGAGAGCTTAGAAGGTATGATTACAATCCAAAGTGAAATATCGATATCTCAAAGAGAATTACACTTGCAATTTATGCAACCATTATCCATGCTTTTCAAGAAAATTCGCACTTCGGCCCAGTCACTTCAGGAAACGCGCGTACGTGGAACCCCAGTAAGAAATCTAGGGTACTATTCTCCCGGACTCTACTTGTAAGTAACTTCGAATGTATGTTCATGCTCATTACGTTTTCTTGGGTGTAAATCAGGCGTCATATATGAAAATCAGTGAAAGGTACTTAGAGCAAATTTGAACTTATCTTTGTTAGTCTTCATGCCACATGGATGTTTTCGGTATTCTGTGGATATTGGTATTCGTTAAAAATCTTATAGTGCAAAGTTAAGTACTTGTAATGATTCAAAGCCAAGAAATGCTACGATAGTCACATCATCGACGTAGCTTGGTGTTTCAAGTCACTTCGCGGTCCTTTGTGTAAACAGAATGCTACTGAGTCGACTCTGGTGAAGTATACTCCAAGTCGATTCGTAAACGCTAGCGCCTTTGTATACTTAGCCAATGTCTCTGTTTCTAAATTTTCCTAATACTATGTAATTCTGGCTAAAATACTAAATATGTTTATGACATCCAGGTAAGCAATATTCAAATATCACTGGATTAAAAACGGATTTTAATCCAGTCGTAGAAATTGAATTGTATTTTAGTGAAATATGAAAAGATCTTTTAAGCATCATACTATGAAACACAGCCCATTATTTTTGCTTTCCAGACGACAGTAATGTCCCTATTGAGATCTACTTAAGAGGACCGAAGGCGGCAAAGGCGTATAAAGACGCTTGTCAGCAGGGAACAGTCCGTGTTTACAGCACGCGGGTTCCGGTGGTGGGTCAGTACAGGGCAGGGAAAACCTGTCTCGTCAACAGGCTGATGGGAGAACCCGTCAGGCTGGATGAACCAATCACGGATGGGATACAGATTACGTCTGATGTACAAACCAAGACATGGAAGAAGTCGAAAGGTAGAGATGTGTGTTTATGTATATTCTAATTGTCGTTAACATGTTTTATTAGACTTCAGACGTATTCAAACTTTTCTATAAAACATATTACATTTGTATTATTGCAGAAGAGCTCGACGAATTTGGTGCTACGATGGCAGAACTCTTGATGCAGACACAATCGGCTGAAGGTAATGCGTGATATTCAATCAAATATACATTGTTCGACATTTCTTTATAAACGATTGCCTTGACGCAGCCCAAGTTTCTTACTTTTGGAAGTGCGAAATAGGGCATTGGAGAAGGATTTCTTAGAACATGATGGCGCAGTGAATTTATCCAATAGTTAACCGAATAATGGTACATAATATACTTGGAGAGCATTTCTAGATGTCATTATTTTGTTTGCAACTTTTTCATTACCAGCAACTTAAAATTGCATGTAGACTTATCACCAAGTTTATGTTTTAATTGCATATTTGACTGCCTAGTTCACGCATTGATTTCACTCTACAGAGAAAGGAAAAGAGTCGTCTTCACCGACTGGGGATGTTGTAGAACCAGTACAGCTTGATCACACTATCTTGCAAGCTATTCATCATCATCATCTGTCGACTCCCGGGGAGGACGGGGTTAGTCCATGCACCACTGCAGCCCATGACAGTCGGTCTGCCATGACCGCTCCCTCGGCTAGCCCGGTATCCCCGGAGAGAACCTTCGGGTTCAGAAAAGGCAGATCAACAATATCGCCAGCTATTACTGGGGAGGTAAGTACGGAAGAACCCCAAACACCGAGCGCAGTCATCCCAGACAGCGTGGCAGAAAGAATAAGAAAGGCCGGTATCACAGAGGACGAACTCGGAACTGCTGATTATCCACGTCTATCTTTCTGGGATTTCGGCGGCCAGGCAACGTACTATGGAACCCACCAATGCTTCATCACCTACCGGGCTATCTACATCCTCGTGATGTCTCTGCTGCAGGAACTGTCGGATCCTGTTCCAGACCTGGACTACAAGGCTTCTGTGAACAACCTGAGAACGGGAGAAGGTATTCCACAAATGTTATTCCCCCATGGCCCAGTTACCTTTTTAACTTTTTGTATGATACCTTTAGGTATAATGGGAATTCCCCGTTTAGCCAATAAAATCAATTGTATTCCCCATATTGAATCTCTCCATTTTGATCACTCTATCTAGTCTTGATTCGGCTAACTAGCGGTTTAGCGGTGTGTTTACTGCAATTCGATGCATTGCCCTATTAATTGTATGTCAGATGGGACAGCTGGTACTGCTGGATGAACAATTGTTCGATAGTTGTCTCATATTTTTATTCCACAGCGTTTGAAGATTTCTATTCTCTCATTATTCCTCTTGTAGACTACCTGGACCACTGGCTAAACACTATCCGATCTCACACTCTGCCAAGACAACTAACAGAGATTGGACAACCTTCTGGCACAGAACAACCTCCATTAACAGAGCAACTTCAAAACAAAGGACAACCTTCAGACACAGGACAAGTAGCAGACACAGGGCCATCTCCTAACAGAGAACAGTCTTCAGTCACAAAACAACCCTCAGGCACTGGACAGCCTCCAGTCACAGAACAGCCTCCTGTCACAGGGCAACCTCCAGACACAGAACAGCCCACAGGCAAGGGACCAGCTCCGGACACAGGACCAGTTCCAGGCAGAGGGCAACCTCCAAACACAGGACCAGCTCTAGGCAGAGGGCAACCTCCGAAAACAGGGCAACCTCCAGACAGAAGGCCAGCTCCAGATACAGGACCAGATACGGACACGGAACAGCCTCTAGACAGAGGGCAACCTCCGGATACAGGACCAGCTCCAGACACAGGACAACCTCCTGCAATTATCGTCCTAACACGCAAAGACAAGGTCACGAAGGTGCAAAAATATTATCCTATTATTTTCTTTTTTTGTGGACCACGTATTTATAAAGAAGAAACGTTGTTCAATTCAGTCTCAGGAGGTCTTCTCTTTAAACATATCAAGATGACCTTAAAGTAAAGCTGACGAAACCTTTGTAGGAATGGATTTTTTTATCTCCTTATCGTTTGCCAATGTGTGAACGTTGTGTCAAATGTAATGGTCAGAAATGTTGTACAAATAGTTACATTTAGTTATAGGCTTTGATTTAATGGGTTTTAAAGGTTACGTGCTTAACTATGATCAACTATAAAACGTTGCTTTTCAGGAAGCCGTGGAGATGTACAAGAAGAAAATCTTCAATCATATCAGCGGAAAGGCTGCAGGAAATCTTGTTATGCCAGAGATATTCACAATTGATAACACTGCTAACGACAACACGGCTGACGAGCTTCGTAACTATCTCCGCCAAGTTGCAAATAGTCTACCATACATGGGCGAGGAAATCCCCATCTCATGGCTACACCTCAAATCCAAACTGAGGGAAAAGAGGAAGGAGGGCGACCCATTCTGCAAGTTAGAGGAAATAGTGGAACTAGCTCGAGATCCTGACATCAACATCACCGACAATAATGACCTCGCCATTGTACTAAACTTCCTCCACGACCGAGGTGACATCATCTTCTTTGACGAGCCAAGTCTCCGTGATGACGTCACCCTGCAGCCACAGGTGATGATTGACGCCTTTAAGACCATCATCACAGTACCAGAGTATCAGCAGGACAGAAAGAATGCGAAGGATCAAGAGATAGAGAAGATGTGGGAAAGACTGGAAGAAGAAGGCGTTCTCAGTGACAAGCTGCTGACGGAGATCTGGGAAAGGAAGGATCGACAGCTGGAGAAACCATTTCTGCTCAAACACAAAACCTTCCTGAAGGCACTTATGGAAAAGTACTATCTCATTTGCAACGCCACACATGCCGGTGACACGTCTGACGAGTCTCAGCAGGAAGAGAATTATTTCGTACCTGCGCTCCTCAAATGCGAAAGGGAAAACAGCGAACTGTATCCCAGCAACATGCATCTTTGTAAACAGGCGCTGTACATAGAGTTTAGTGAGAAATTTCTACCCAGTGGCATGTTCAACCGACTTCAAGCCTTGTGTGTTCGCCGGTTTGGACTTGAGAGTTCCCGCGTCTACGCCGATTGTGCTCGCTTTCCAACGGACGATGAGGGGCAAGCCTTCGTCATCACCAAAGTGAACCACTTCTTAAAGATAGAGCTTCTGTCATCTTGTAACGTCTTCACGGAAGGAATGCGCGTCAGAAAGTTCCTCAGTAGTGCCCTGTTTGAGATCAAAGAGAAGTGGATCCCCTGCATCCAGTACAAGCTGTGCTTCTCCAAAAAAGAAGAGAGAAGAGACGACCCTGTACTTCAAGCACTGCCGCTAGAAGTTGGGTCACTGCGACAGTTTTGGGGGTAAGAAAGAAGTATACTTTGTTTCAGTCATTATAAATTTCTCCATTTGAAATATGTCTTTTGTCTCAGTATGATCCAGTATTTAACATTGCACCCACCTGTATGCTATTGGTAATGCCTGTTCGAGACTGGTATGTATCAGAAGATGAAAAAGGCCACACAAACTTTGGTGTTCATCTTTTGTGCTGGGAAACCTTGTGCTTATTTGCATTTCTGCATAAATCTTCTGCCATTACCGCAGTGATGACTGTTAATACGTAACACAAAAATGTGATATTTGCGAAAATGACTCAATTTAATGTTCCCTTTTTTCCAGAATACCATACACATTTCGTAAAGTTTGGATGGATGCCGGTCCCAGGTCTAGTCGAACAGGTATACATTAAAAATATTATAAATATATAATTCTATTGATAAAACTTTGTTGTATTTTAGACCTCCACTAACCATCATTGTATTATTTCTTAAACCACATCACAAAAACGGAGTAAGCTACATATTATGTATGGTATATATAGTCATCTTGGCGATCTTGATGACAATCAACAGTCTTTGCTCCATCGATCGCTCTATATAACTCATGTGGGTTTGGGATCTATTGATAATAATGTTTGAATTTGAACTTTTTAGTTGTAAATAGCTTTGCAGAAAGCTCTCTTATTAAGAAACATCTCATCTGCAGAAAACGAGGGAGGAGACGGCCCAGTGATCGTAAGGCCTAGTGGAGACCTTCGTGCTATTGGCGGGATGCACACAATCGGACCCGCGTTGAACTGTGTAGACCTAGGTGGAGAACTGACGCAGGACCGATTTGACCACATCAGGAACAAGTTGACACCCATACAGCGGGTCCTGGAGATGATGAAGCTGGTAGAAGATAAGTATCTTCTTGGATCTGCGGTGGAAATTTGCTTCCCGGAGTTCGCTGATCTTTTCTGGAGGAAGAAACGAGGTACGTTGTCAGCGCTCTAGGTCTTTAGCAGTGAAGGGTAATCTGTTGTTACAAGCATTTGAAAGGAATACATTTACATACTATTATTACATAGAAGTATTTCATGTCCTCCAGGAAAGGGTATTCTCATTCTCCACACTGACGACTACACTGCAGAGTTCGTCTCGCCTCTCCAGACAACGCTTAATGAAGCAGGCTTGTCCTGCCACACTGAGACCATCACGGCTACTGACTCCATTACAGAGAAAACAGTCGAACTTCTGCTCAACCCAAGCAACAGGATGGTTCTCCTGGTCATCAGTCCCCAGGCTCTACATCACAACCACTGGTCAAACCTTGACTACGAGTTCCCAGTTCGGAACGATAAGCTACTGCTGCCCATCCTGCTGTACCCGCGGGGCTCCAGAGACAGGATGGTCCGTTTTCTCCAGCAGCGGGCTCCTGTGATGTGCAATCTGACATCAGTGGAGATAAGAGATGAAAGGAAGGATGGTGCCAGAAGAAAGACTGAAGGAAATCATGCAGAAGGTACTTACGTTGGGAAGGCAAATCCTCTTTTTTTCATTCTGACCAGTGGAATGCCTGCGTTGGTGGCAGCTTTTCTCATCTTCTTCTAAAGTCATTAAATCTTTTTAAAAATCTTTTTCAGGTCATGACTGACGAAGAAAGAGGTGAGTTCATAAAATCGCAACAAAATCATTTTCCTGCTCAGCAGTACAATCAGAAAGCAAAGTGCGAATTTTTTTTCAATTTTGTTAATTTTTAGGTGACCAGTAAACATAGAAGCATGGTGCATAACTTAACATTAACCATCGCGGTTTCTTCAGATTTCCATCAGATGTTGGAAAGCATTTTCAGTCGGCTGGACGACAGAGATATGCGGCTTCTTCTGCGCCTGTGGTCTGCACGTACCGGTAAACAGGAGAGTACAGAGATCGAGACGCCAGCTGACTTGATGAAGACCATGTTGAGGACTGGGTACATCACAACAGGTACGCGGAATTTCAAAATTTTACTTTCATTTGTACATTTTATGTATTAATGGAAGGAATGTGTAAAATGTTATATTTCTGACTTTTGTGCCATTGTAGTTTACATGTGCTGTGCTTCTAACTTCTGTTGACACTTCTCTTGTGTTTATTTGTTGTCGAATTATAGAAAAGATGTTACTCCTCTGCAAAATACTTTTTAAAAACATAAATGAAAAGAAAAAATGTATGACTTTTCCAGGTAATCTCGGAATGCTGGAGAAGGACATGATTGCGGCTGGGATCAGCCTTCCGATTATTATGCGAGACATTCCAGGTAGGCGTCAATCTTATAAAAAAAATTCTGCCCTTGAAGCCTGGGAGACAAATTGTTTTTAAATGAAAGTCAGGATGCCATTTTACCAAGCAAAAGTTTCCGCCGTATATCATATTGCGTATATTTCTGCCTCTTTCAAAGTCTTTGTCGTCTTTGGCACTGAACTTACTTATTAAGACGTGTAAACAGCAAATTTGTTACATTTGTCAAACTAAACTCAAACAGTCCGAGGTCTGGCTGTTCGATGAGTTCTAGAAAGATCTGAAACATCGATCTTGGACTTTTTGTCTTCAGCTCAACAAAGGTTTGTGCATATGGAAGCCAGTCAAGCATCTTAAACACATGACACACCACGTATTAAGTTTTATACATCTTTAATGTTATTCATTTCCAATGTCCCTTAGGTGTACCAGAGGAGATGAAGTACACAAGGACAATAGAGGCTGCAGTAGGACCCGCGGGTGGAGAGTTGGAGATTCCTGGTTTCGTCAAACTCATTGTGCCACAAGGAGTCCTTCAGCAAGACACCATGATAACCATCTCCACTGTGGATGTTGCTGCTATCCTCAGGGATCCTGAGAGTGTCAACTGGATCTCCGGCTACCCCTGGTCCCTGGGTGAGGACGACTGTCCACGTGAGCTACTGGATCAGGTGCTGTTCTCCCCAGCTGTTGATGTCAACCTACACGGTGCACAGCTGAATGGACCAGTGGAGGTGCAGACGTGGCGACCTCCAGGTTCTGAGGGGATGAAGTGTCTTCTGTTGAAGCACCATGATGCAGAAGGCTGGACAGATATCACAGCTTTAACCAGGCATCACATTGACTCGGACAGATTGTCAATGTTGTTGCAGACCTTCAGTCTGCAAACAATCTTATTTGCCCCGGTAAAAGCTGTTGCCAAAGTTACAAATGCAATGCTTGGTGTCTTTTCGTCTGAAACTGTTGAGGGCACGTTTACAGCGTACGTCAACCCTGGTGTAAACGAAATGGAATTCCACCTTGTCTGCAGAGACCAAAGCGTGGAAACAGATGAGTACCACCAAGGATTCAAGTGGTGTGGGTCCAACGAAGCAAGGTCTCCACTCTACAACGGTGATGTAATCAAGGTGAATGTGAGTCTCCATGAATGCGAGACGTCGGTGGAGGAGACCCTATGTGCTAAGCTGTGCAAACGACGCGGCCAGAAGATACAAATGCGCCTGAAGAGACCTGAAACTAGACACCCTACCATTGGCGAAGCGTGTGTCTTCAAATTTCAACATCCTCAGTGGCTGAATGTGTGTAATCTCACTTTCCGGGAGGTAAGAATTGAAGTTTAATGTTCATGTTTATCAAAAGTGTTTCTGATTCTACTGTAATCAAAAGCAGTGATCATCATCTTTCCGAATTGAAGTCTTGTGTATGCTTTGTTTCAGGAGGGGTTAGTCGACATCTCCACAAGTGAGTACGTCTTGCATTATGCCAGTAAGGTATTTGAAAATCCACTTCTAATATACGCAAGGCTTTTAGTTAGAAGTGTGTAAAGTAGGGGGCATCTGGTAACATTACATCAAAACTCTCGATAATGATAAATGTTGTACACATTTGTCTGTCTTCCCACACGGATTCTCATCCGACAAAAGGCCCCTCTCGGCAAAGATCCAATGTCGACCAATCACCTACTACTGTGCCGAGAAAGAAGAGAATACCAGGAACCCAGGAAACAGATGGCGGAGCAGGGCCTTGTGAGGACAGGAGAGGCGCAACAGAAACAGGTGGAATTAGCGTTTGTTCTGGAACACTGTCTGTACGATGTCTTGTAATCTATCGCGTATAGCTGAGATCCATCACATTTTTTTTACTCTGAAACGTCATATTTTTGCAGAACTGTGAAACGTTATTAGACCATATACTACTTAACTTAAAAGAACATACACTTGAAATATAAAAGAACCATATTCAATTGATAAAGTGTACTGCGTCATAAACCAATTAGCATCTGATATTCCCGCTCCAAATCCAAAATGCTAAAGAAGGCTTGGCCATCCATGTTGATTTTATTGTACGAATGACCTCCATTTTCGGCCGTGTCTAAAAAAAAGTCAAAGTAACGTATAGTGTCATTGACTGTCACTTTTATTTTCAAGATTCATTTTGTGATAACATTCATGTATGTTACAGCTGACGTGAAGATATACTTTGACAAAGTCATCGCCAGGGCTAGCAGCAACTGGGACAACTTGGCCCTGCAGCTGGGGTTCGACATGAACGAAATAAAAGGAATTGAGACATTGAAGCCAGACCAGGACCGCAGGTGCAGGGAAATGCTACACAGGTGGAGAAACAGGGAGGGAAGTGACGCTACTCTACAGGTTCTGAAGCAGGCACTCATCGACATTGGTGAAAAGAGGACTGCAGAGAGCTTAGAAGGTAAACTATATGATTACAAAAACCCTTTTTTAACAAAATTGTTATATGTGCCTTCAATACTTCACATGTGCACGATATTCTCAACAATTTCAGTAAGACATTTCCTCCCAAGTCCATCTCCTATATCCTGTCTTGCAGAACCGCCGGTGTAACCTCCTGCAAGTGGTGGAAGCGTGTCATGTCCATCGCAGTGCTGGCTATGAATTACAGAGCAGACTGTATCACAATAGTCAATGTGTGCCCTTTTCCCAAGACTGTATATACTGTAAATATCGCATTTCGAATATATTATGTCTTGCATTGTATCAAATGTTATTATAGCTCTTTTTTCATATTCTACCTGGATAAATAGATTGCCAATATTTGTATATTTGAGCGAATTGTATGTAAAGTAATATGATGATATTGAGAGTCACTTCAAATTCAAACGGAGGCAAGTTGATTGCCCCGGCAATTCGCAGCAATTTATTGATGATACATGGTGCACGTGATAATGGAGAAGAGTAATACTAGCCCGTAGTAAAATTTTAACAATAATAAGACATAGTATCATCAGGATATCTTCGATATACATTTTTCCTTGTACATACTTAAGTATGACTAAGTAAAATATTGTAGAATTCTTTTGCTATTTCATGCCTTTGATAGTGCTTTCCCTAATTTGTTTGTGGAGATTTTTTTGTAATTAATAGGTGTGTAGCGCAGACTCCCAAGCAAAATGGTTGCTAGTTGCAGCCAGTGTGATATTGAGTGTTACAGTCAATTTTAACTACGGTGCTGTCCGGAATGTGTTTTGACTTGTTGAAATCAATCTTAAGTTTTAACGTTAATTCTAGTGTAGTCTAGTAGCATGTATTTATTAAGAATGGAACAAAATAAACAATGCAAGAACAATATCAGATCCACACGGCGCAGAGGAAAACAGTCAAGCCGTATCGATTACTTTCTAGTTTACTCATCTCTCATAGCCGATGCATCCAATGTAAAAATAAAAAATCTGATAGATCACAAGTTTATTTTCATTTCTATTACAACGACAAATTATCAGCGAGGCAAAAACTACGGGAAATTCAACCAATTTTGTTTAAGAGACAACACCTTCATAACGTTGACTGAGGAATTTATCGAAGAATTTTTCCGCATTAACCTTGGAACTAGAGACCCTTTGATAATTTGGGATACATTCAAATGCTATTTTAGAGGACATTCAATTAAATATTCATCCCGAAAATACAACGAACAGGTAACGTCAATGACAAGCAAAGCATCGTGCAGACTACACAACTTGCGTCAACTGACGAAGCAAGGCACCAGTTTTACGGACCTAATACAAATCTATCTGACACTGGTACGACCAGTATTTCAATACGGCCACGTGGTACTGGTTGGTTGTAGTAAAGAACATGAACTGGCCTTTGACCGTGTACAACGCCGGGCTCTACGCATCATCTCCCTCGGAGGAAGACGCAGTGTACCCGACCTGCCCACACTGAAACTGAGACGGGAGGAGGCACATACGTATACAGCCGAAAGCCCGTACTGCAAGGCTTGGCAACTCATTCCTCCATTGTGCAATCCGGCTCTATAACAAGGCAATTGTCCAGTAATACCATGAACATTTTAGTCGCTATCCGCACAAACGTCTGTATGGTTTGTCTAACGTAATTTTAAGAATTATTGTACTGTGTGGCTTAAGAGTGCAAAAGAGTGTTTTTTTTTAATATGCCGTTATGTGTTGTCAAGTCTGGTATTAAGGACAAAATTCGGCTGTATCACCCGCGAAAACCATTGAACACAAAGAATACATTTGTAAAGAATTATGATTCGTATAGATGAACTTACAATAAAATTAGATATGTCCGATGTACCACCTGATGCACTGATGCTCAAAATATTACAGAACGAATTGGAAAATTTATACAAGGAAAAACGAGAAGCTTTACAACGCACAAGCAAATGATATGGAATTTTCAGAACAATATCAGAACTATCACATTATGTATGAAATTTAAGTAGACCCTCGTTGTAGTAAAGAGCTACAAGTTAAGTAGGAGTCATTGTGTTCCTGTAGGTCTACCATGTATTAAGGAGATGATATATACAAGTATGATTATGAGGTATGAATACAGGAGGCAGAGAGGGGACATGACATGATTCAGGTGTTTAAGATCATGAAAGGACTCGACAGAATTCCAGTCCGCAGCTTCTTTACTCCAGTGTAACAGTTAGTTACCAGAGGGCACAATTTTAAGCTACAGGTCCCACTGCCTAAGACTAGAGCGAGAAGTCAAGCTTTCAGTGTCAGAACTGTCTCTAACTGGAATACTTTACCAGAGTCAGTAGTTACAGCTGATAGTGCCAATTAGATTAAATCTATCTAGACAAATACTGGGGTTGTCGAAAGTATGTCACGTGAAGAGCGAAGATCAGGACACGACAGGCTGAAGCCTTCTCTCCTGGATACAGCATCAAGGTATCAAGGATTATTTACCGACATTCAAATTTCTTCCACAACGATATACATGTACGACAATCGGCACACCTAATACAGCGCAATTCTAATAGCTCATGGCAAGATCAATTCAAGAAAAAATAATGACCACAACTGCCGACAGAGTTAATATTTTTCAGCGACATGGCTGCAAATGAAAAGAAACGCCAAGATGGTTGAATGCATTGACGTATCTAAACGCACGCAGGGTAAGACACCAAGACCCCGACTGTTTCAGAGAAAAATAACTTCTGTTTTGTACTATATAACGCCAATCGTACACAATCTCCCAAACTCGTACAAACCTATCACCTTCCACAAAGATTGCTAAAGATCGTGTTTCCCAAGAACATCTACTGCCATAGACAACAACCACAATCCCAGATCCTGCAGCTGCGAAGTCCAGAGAAAATCTGAGAAAGAAGCAACAATTGTACAGCCACCATTCCCGGACGTTTTACACCAGCAAACGTGCGTTTCCAAGTATATTTCCAGATCTCACGAAAGAGAGCAAATCTACTACGCATCGTGATAGGAAAGACAAGGTGATTTCTTATGATTTGTGCATGGATACTCAAGACACAAACAACACGCCACAAGGCACAACCCAAAACTAAGAAGTAAGAAGCTGTGACCAGTGCAACACATGGTGGCACGGCACATGTGCCAAACTCTCACCATCAACCGTTGCATATTTTGTAAAAAGTGGAGAAGAATATTACTGTGCATATTGCACCATACAAAACATCAACAAGTCGACAAAGCACATAAGAAAGAAAGATCCCTCACATGAAGACGTAAACACTCCAAAACAGACAATCAGAAGCAGAGAAGGGCCAGCTACTGATACCAAGCACAAACCAAACAAAGAAGAAACAAACGAAGATAAGAAGGAAGAAATAATCATCATTGACAATATATCTAATCCATCTTCATACAAGAACAGTGCAAAAATATTGGCGGAAATCTCCAGACACAAACCTGGAATCACACACAGCATTGACTTAGCCTACTCACTGCCGAGAGGAGGCATCGCCATACACTGCAGAGAAAGCAAAGCAGCCTCGGAGATACTGAAACCCTGGCCGGAGGGCGCTTTTGGTAACGCACATGAACAACTAAAAGTACATAAGGTACACAACATATACGGAAGAAGAGCAGTACTCAAGAACGTTCCAACTAACACCAACGAAGCAGCAATCGAGCAGAACATTTACGAACAAACAAGAGTAAAAGTAAAGGCACACAGATTCCACTACCACGACACAGGAAAGCCCTTGAAAGTGGTACGAATAGAAGCTGAGGAGGGGCAGCTGTCTGAGCTATTCACACAGAACATCAGAATCGAAAACGCATTGGTGAAAGTCGAAGCATACAAAACAAAAAGGCATACACCCATTAGATGCTATCAGTGCCACAAACTAGGCCACATTGCTAAAGAGTGTAAGGAAAGCGCTACATGCGCAAAGTGTGGGGGGAAAAAAGACCACACAAAAAGCTGCAGACCTAACTGTGTCAACTGCAAAGGCAACCACCCAGCAAACGACAGCAGGTGCAAGGCATTCATCAGCCTACAACAAAAGTTGGTTGACAGAGACCGTAGACAACACCAATAAGAGACACCAGAAATCCAGCAGTTAGCACTCTCCACAGAAGAGACAAAACATACACCACGGTCCAAAACAACTACCAACCACAACCGAAGAAAGAAGAAGCATGCTTAAGTGCCTTATAACGCTCATAGTGTGCCTAGTAACACTCACCGAGCAAACAATACAGACTTCTACAACACGAGCCAAACTTGCCACAAGGATGAAGATAGCACAGGTCAACATTAGATCAATCAATACCTCCGCCACATTGGTAGAAAAGATGTGCGAGAAAAAGAACATAGATGTATTGTGCTTGTCGGAAGTGTGGCACAAAGTCAAACAACCAACATGTCTCAAAACATGGACATGGACTCATAAGAACAGAACAAACAAAAGAGGTGGTGGAACAGCCATTGTCACAAGGGAGAACATAAAAGTAATGGAAGAGCCCATCCAACAAACAACACACGCCGACATAGTAGCACTAAACATCTACACAAAAGCGCTTAACTTCGTGCTAGTGTCAGCGTACGTCCCACCAGAAGACAGATTAGCACTGCAGGAACTCTTGAGTATCGTCAACGAGCTCAACCAAAAGAAGAAGCACCTAGTCCTCTGCGGTGACCTCAACACAAAACATATAGCTTGGGGAAATAAAAAGAACAACAAACTAGGACAAATGCTGTATGAAGCTATGGAAACTGGTGACTTCCAAATCATGAATAACAACACACCAACCCGAGATGACAGTATTATAGACTTGACAATTGTAAACAAAAACACTACGAAGCATATGCAGAGCTGGAGAGTTGAACCAGAGGTGCAGTTACGAACAGACCACAATCTCATCACAATGAGCATAGGTTCTAAAGAAGAAACACAAAAACAACAGAAGTGGAACCTGAGAAACGTAGACTGGAAAGAATGGCAGGACAAAACCGACACGGTCTTCCAACAGTGGGTAGAGGAAACAGATTGGGCAACAGAGAAAGCAAACAGCAGAAGTGAAGAAGACTACGACAGCTTCAAGGAAAACTTGCTGACATGTGCGGAAGAAGTGATAACGAAGAAAACTATAACACAACATAGCAAGGGCTACTGGAACAAAGCCTTGGATGTACAAATGCAAATCACAAAGACTGCACTAAGGAAGTTCAAGCGAAGAAGAGACAAAACCAATCTGACGAAATACCTACATGAGAAAGAGATCTTAACAAACATGGAAGAAGAAGCACGAAACACATACTGGAACGAACAGCTTAAAGATATGGACCCCAGAAAACCACAGAAATTCTGGAAAGCTATCAAAAACCAGCTAGGCAGAAGTTCCAGACCCACCATCCAACCTATAAGACAAAAAGATGGCACAATAGCCACAACTGATCAACAAATAGCACATGCAGTCACAACAGAGTATGCTCCAGGGGGTGTGGAAATCACAGGAGAACTTGCAACCTGGAAACAAAACATCACCCAAGCGGTGGAGATCTCCATAAAACATGAGAAACAAAGACTACAAGATGATCACACATATGAAGAAGACACACATGAAGACACCCTCAACCTAGACCTTACCCTAGAAGAGGTGAAAGCCGCCATCAGAAAAATGGACGCAAGCAGCTCTCCTAGCCCCACAGAAGGAATACTACCAGTTATGATCAAGTATGGGGGAGATGGCCTGACCATAGCCCTACAACACATGCTGAACCTAGTATGGGAAACTGGACAGATCCCTAAGGCAATGAAACAAGACAATAAAATACTCATTAAGAAACCTGGAAAAGATGACTACAACAAAGTAAGAAGCTACAGACCTATAACACTCTCGAGTGTGGTTGGAAAGCTAATGGAAAGAATAGTTGACAACAGACTAACGTGGTGGGCAGAAGCCAACCACATATTATCACCATACCAAGAGGCATACAGAAAACATCGTACAGCTACGCACGGAGTGCTAAGGCTAGTGCAACACATCGAAGAAGCTTGGAAGAATAATGAAACCACGGTTGCGGTGTTTGCCGACTATGAAGGATGTTTCGATCGCATATGGCAAGAAGGACTATTGTACAAACTAATAACAAAAGGGGTCAAGGGTAGGACACTCTGCTACCTAGAGAGCTTCCTGAGAGGTCGAGAAACCAGATTTAAAGTCAACACCATCACAACAGAACCGGAGATCAGTAAAGTAGGCATCCCACAGGGAGCTGTACTTTCTACCACCCTCTGTAATATCTACACAGCGGATGCCTACCATCAAACTGGACTAGACAACTTCCAATATGCTGATGATGGTGCAGCCTGGTGTAGTGGCGCAGACGTAAAAGAGGTATCAAAACAAGTAGAGACAAGTATCGATCACGTAATATCGACTTGGTGCCCTTTGTGGAACATGCGTATCGAAGAAAGCAAAACCAAAGCCATGGTTTTCTCTCCACCTCACATAGACCAGCCAACTGCTGACAGCCTTGAAGTAAACAACAAGAACATCGACATCATCCCAGAAGTCAAACTGGTAGGGATTACACTAGACGAGAAGCTGAACTTCCAAAGTCACATCTGCAACACCCAGACTAAAGCATACAAAGCCTTAAAAGCAATTAGCAAAGTAACCAATGCTAAGAAAAATCCCAACCAGGAGGCTCACCTCCAGCTGTACAGAGCAATGATCAGACCTATTCTCGAATACGGAACAGAATGTACACTCAGAGCAGGACAGAAGCACGACGCTGCGTACGCCCCCATACAGAGAAAAGCTCTCTTGGCTGCAACCGGTTGCAAGATCAGAACGAGTACAGACGCACTGGAAGTGCTGACGGGCATTATGCCTATTGACATACATCTAACATGCCGGCAAGCACAAGCCTACTTGAGAATGGCAACAAAACACACGGGGAACCCCATATATGATAAAATAGCACAAGAAAGATCCGAAGAGAAGATCGGCACAACCCTACATCTTCTCGAAACCAGGTTTAAAGAAATGAAGGGGGAGATAGAGGTCAGCACAGTAGACAAGGAATGCTACTACGACTCCAGGCTACCCCCTTTCTCAGTGGGCAGAATAACAGGATCTTTCCTTCCCACCACAACAAACCCTGCCAACAAGGAGGAAGCCAAAGAGAAAGTAAAGCAAATACTACACGAGATGAAGAAAACACCAACCACGGTAGTTTTCACAGATGGTTCATCCTTAGGAAACCCCGGTCCAACAGGGTGTGCTGCGGTCATCTACGAGCAGTGGGGAGTAACTGAACCTTACACAGTTAGAAAACCAGTAGCTGCAAAGTCCAACAACTACGAAGGAGAGTTGCAGGGGATCTACCTAGCACTGAACACCCTACACAGAAGTCAAAGCAAAAGCAGAAGAATCCTCATACTCTGTGATTGTAAAGCGGCCCTTGAGAACGTCAGCTCGTTACAACAGGCAGAAGCTTACAACGATCTAGTGAATGCAGCAAGACAGAGGCTCTTTGAAATCCAACAGAAAGGACACAACATACAAATTGAATGGTGCCCAGGCCACATGGGGGTTGAAGGAAACGAGCTAGCAGACATGCAAGCTAAGCTAGCTGCAGAAGAAGCTAAACACACAGAGAACAACACGACATGGACTAAGCAACAAGCAATGAAGCACATAGAAGAAGAAGAAGCTAAACACACAGAGAACAACACGACATGGACTAAGCAACAAGCAATGAAGCACATAGAAGAACAAGCAGTAAAAAGATGGCAAAGAAGAAGAGAAAACCAAACAACTAGCAGCCACATGCAGAAAGCCAACACGAGTTTGAAGAAGAAATGCAGCACATGGGGGTCAAGAACGACTCAGATCTCTATAAACCAACTCGTGAGTGGACACACGGAGCTAAACGCCTACAAAAACTGGATTGACCCCACGGAGACACCAAACTGTAGCACATGCGGTACAAGGGAAAATATAGACCATTACATGTATGAATGCCCAAAATATGAGAACACCAGACAACATCTAATGAAAGAAATTGACAACATATATGAAGACTACGGAATCCCTCAACAAGAAAGAACGATGGATGTTGTATCCCTAGCAGGAATGCGAAGCGACCTGACGAACGAAGCAAACAAAAGGATGTATTTGGCGTTCACCAAATACATTGAAGACACGAGAAGGTTCGCCGAGCAGGTCTAGAACACCCCAAACACGCATATGCAAAGCACCAGTGTACAAGCACCAGCGAGGTCAACAAATCCAAGAGCACCCAGCAGAGAAAGCACCAAGAGACCATGTCTAGCGGAGAAGTAGACGTTAAACAAGGACATCAACAACAACAACAAGAAGTAGTACCGGTCAGACAACAGCGCATCGTTGCTCAACACCTGTATACATAATGCAGCACATTATCCCCAGACATAAACTGATTATGGCTTAGGTATGCGGTGGAGAACCTGTTTGGGTGTTCAGATAACCCTTAAGACTAAATTAAGGAAGTCAGGAACGATTCAAAGTGAAGGTACTGAGGTTGGCAACGCTATTTACTTAACTAAACTGTCACCTCCTTTTGGACAACGTGAAAATAAGTTATTTTCCCTTATTCTTGAGAATTAAAATGGCTTATCAAACTCCTTTAGAAAACCGCATGCAGACTCCTACAATGTGCACCTGGGCATTGGCGCCAGCCTACCGTATCATTGACCTCGCGAGACAATATTCATGTGCCGACAAAAAATAGCACCCAACTACCAACAGTACACACGACTTGCAGATATTAAATACAAACCAAGCATCTTCCTATTTGTCTTTATTTTTTTTCCTGTCACACAATCCTACATCGGACATTTGTGAATCATTTTGCACCATGAGTTTTATTTTCCCGCGCGCCATCGATGCGGATGGATATAAAGCGTTCCATACAAACATTCACTAATGAGCACCTGGGCACCGTCGCCAGCTTACCGTATCACTATTCCTGGCGAGACAATAGTCATGTGACGACAGAAAATAGTACCCCACTAATGACAGTTTAAAGGACTTAAAGGCGATATGCCAACTACGTGTATCTTCCTGCTTTTGTTCATTTCTTCTACTTCTTTTTTTTGCTGTCGTGCATAACCAAAATTGGGCATATGAAGGACTATCTATCTTTTTTAACAAAACTTCGACTCTTATTTTCCCGCCAGTCTTTGTGGCGGATGGATATGTTGTGTTGCAAAGACGCTTCGGTCTTCAGTGGAAGTCGTTCTTTTTGACTGGGCACGTCGTGGCGAGCGGTTGTGTATCAACTTTCTCGGCTGTTGTCGTCGTTGTCTTGTGTTTGGGGTCGGATTTTTTGGCAGGTTTATGTTCTGTGGTGCATTGAATTCGTTAGTACGAATGTCTGTTTGAATTGACGTATTATGGTTCAACCGTTTACTGTGGTTAATTTTGGTAAGGGCCGAGCTTGCTTGTGAACTTTAAAAGTTTCGCAATGTCCCCCACCCCACTTTCTTCGCCATTACTCGTGTGACACTGTCCATGAAAAGCTAGCTTCAATCTGATCGAGTGTCTCTTGCGAGCATGTCTGCCACACTGCCTACACATGCACAAGCATAAAGGGTGTGCAGTATAAGCCTTCTCACATTAGTCAGGACGCATGTAGCGAGCGGTTGTGTATTCACTTTCTTGGCTGTTGTTTTTTTGGGGTCCCACTTATTGTCTGGTTTGTTTTGTGGCGCTCCGAATTCTATTAATAGTACTCATAGCGCTTTGAATTGATGTATTAGGGTTTTAACCATTTCTTGTCCTTTTGGTGAAATTGCTTGTGAACATATTAGTTCTGCATGCCCCCCATCCCCACTTTCTTAGCCATTTTCGCCGTGTGACAAATTTCACGAAAAGCTAGCTTCAAACTGGTCGAGTGTCTCTCCCGACTCGGAGTCCCGAGCATGTCTGAACATGTCCGCCACACTGTCTACACATGAGGTGCCATGAAAAGCATGAAGGGTGTGTAGTATAATGACTACTATAGTGATAACACATGGACGACAGACATGTATTTCCGACACAGCTATTTTTATTAGACTCCTGCTATTCTCTGCTATTTTACTATTCTCAGTGTTCCCCCGAAACAGTTGTCCGTCTGTTTCTTAAATATAGGTGTCTGGTCTGTCTTTTCATCGGTGCAGTATCGCTTTATTACCTTGTAGGCTTGTACTTTAATGTACTGAATATTCTGAAGGTTACATTATATTTCAGGAACAACAGGAGCAATGCAACATGTCAAATGTTGCGTCTAAGAGGTTTGCCAATGTACAGTACCCGCACTTGACATGTCACGTTCTACCATAGAAAAAAACAAACTCAACGTAGAAATGTGATATGTTACATCCAGCATGACGACTGGTTCACCTGGTAGACATATTAAGAACAAAGATTTATTTTTTTATTAATCCAGGTCATACATAACAACAAAATAGCATTAACATGTACAATGGTGATAGAGCAAAGAGCAACGCATCATTTCTACGTTCTATTTTTATATTTTATTTTCCATAAAGGCAGAGCATCCAGCTTACTCAGGATGAGTTAGTCAGGGATATGTTCTCAGCTGACCATTCTCTTGGAAACCCAGACTTCGGGGATTGTACTCTGTGCAATGGGGACTGGGTCAGCTTAGCTAGATGGGTTTGCTGGATGTTGACGCCGCTTTTTTTTAAATTTCAGATTGAATGCGTATTTGCTCTTGATACCAGAGTCTGTTATACTAGCTTTGCCTTTTGCATACATGGCAGAAGAATACCAGTTGAGTAAAGTGTTCATCTTCATTCATTGCTTTGAAAGTTTGATTGGGGCTCGTCAAATTGTTGATTTAATGCGTTACTGATAAAACTATGTTCCTCTCAATCATGTCCTTCCATCGGCGGCAAACAGTTGCCCAGTTACTCAGGTCCAACATTGACGAAAAGATAATCATATCCCTGAAATGATGAAATTATTGAAACATTAAAATCGCTATGAACTCACCAAAATGCATTTCTTTGTACATCATTGACATTTATGAGCGATATAATGCCGCACACGTCTTTTATGACTGTCCAGTCAACTCAGTGGCCTACCGCACACATAACACCTACAGTTCATCCAGGCGTACAACTGCTGCATGTGTCTCTTTTGGTCGCTCTGGGCATTGAATTGCTTACGCACTCCTCACACTCAACCTGTGAAGGTGGGTGTTTAGATGACAGCGTTGACTGAACTGCTTACCGCACACAACACACGTGTGGGGGTTTTCCCATGTGTGGGTCAGCATGTGTCGTCTTATGCTGTCCAGCCGACTGAATTTCTTAGTTACACTCATCACAGTTAACCCTGAAGGAGGGAAAAGATGAATGATTGATCCGAAAAAAATTCATCAGATAGGTAGAATATCATAACGTTGTTTCTCATCAAGTTCTATAGCAACATTGGCTCCCAAGAGATGTGTGCTTTAAGCATACTGGGACACATCTTCACTGGTTAGGCCTCGTGGCTCCAGCCAGAAAACGGCAACACAAATTATCGGCATGGGGATATTTTACCAAGCTAAGAATTATATGTGTGGTTTCCCCTGTGTGAGTGACCAGTGCCTGGTGAGGTTGTCTTCCATATTGAACTGCCTCACGGCTGTTCATCGCACAGCTGCTGGAGGTGAAGATAATTTTTTATCCGAAAAGTATTCAATCATTTTTGTAGAATATCATAAGGCTGTTTCTCATCAATTTCCATAACAACAATGGCTCTCAAGAGGTCTGGGCTTTAGCAGTGAAACGTGTGTGCGTCACCATATGTCTTTTAATTAGAGTATGAGTCTGCATATGTGTCCTAAGTCGATCCTCTCGACGGAACTGCTTGCCGCACACCGGCAGTTCATCGCACAACTGCTAAAGGGAAAAGATGAATGATTGATCCGAAAATAATTTTATCAGATTGATAGAATATCATCAGGCTGTTTCTCATAAAATGCTTATGGCAACAATGGCTCCCAACAGAATAAGGCTTGAACAGTGAAACTTGTGTGCCGCACTCCCCTGTACGTGTGAGTCCGCATGTGCCTCGTCAGACTGTCCTCCCTTTGGAATTGCCTGCCGCATTCCTCACGGCAGTTCATCGTACAACTGTTGAAGGGAAAAGATAAATGATTGTCCGAAAATAATTTCAAGAAGTGTGATAAAACATAATATATATCTGTGAGGATGAGTACCCATAACTCTAGTAGCACCTTACACGCTGTTCAGGTCATTTTTGAATGCCTGGAGTGTTTGGCTCTATTATTTCCGGTAAACGATTCCATTCTCTTAAATACAAACCCTAAAGCATTACTGATAATACTGTGCTCCTCTCAATGACGCCCTTCCATCGGCGGCAAACGGTCCCCAAGTTACTCAGGTCCAACATTGACATACGGCCAAACATGTTGGCGAAAAAAATAGATATATCCTTGAAATGATGAAAGTGTTCAAACATTTAAATATTCGCTATCAAGTATATTTCTTTGTACATGACATTTATGATCAATATAATGCCGCACATGCCTTTTTCGGCTGTCCAGTCAACTCAGCTGCCTGCCGCACACATTACACCTGCAGTACGTCCTGGCGTACAACTGCTTACTGGGACTGTTCTGGGGAACTTGTTCTTGTTGTCCTGTCTGGTCTGGTCAGCTCCAAGTCCAGTTCAAGCTGCTTTATGAAAAGATGAATGATTAATCCGAAAATGTTTTCATCAGGCTGTGAGGATGAGTACCTATAACTTTAGTAGTAATTTACATGTTGTTCATGTCATTTGTGAATGCCTGATGTGTTTTGGCTCTATTAGTTTCGGTAAACGATTCCATTCTCTTAAGTACAAACCCTAAAGCATTACTTATAATGCTGTGCTCCTCTCATTGACGTCCTTCTATCGGCGGCAAACGGTCCCCAAGTTACTCACGTCCAACATTGACATACGGCCAAACATGTTATATCCTTGAAATGATGAAATTATTGATACATTTTAAATCGCCATGAAGTCATCAAAATACTTTGTATGTAAAATATATTTGCAAGCTAATGCCGCACACGTATTTTTAGACTGTCCAGTAGACTCAGTGGCCTATCGCACACACAACACCTGCATCCTACTGCATGTACTCTACAATGTCCATTGCTGCATGTGTCTCTGCAGACGATACTTCTGCTTGAATTCAACGCTGCACTCATCACATATCGACAGTTAATCCCGACGTAGAACTGCTGCATGTGTCTCTGCAGATGATCCTTCCAGTGGTGTTTGCTATTGTTTGAATAATATACTGGGCAAGTAATTCAATCGGAATACACTTTTCCACACAACACTGCTAGCTGGTTGTTGGAGCATTTTGAATTCATCTCAGCAATCTCATCAAATCAATGTCTAATGGAATGAATGTACATGTAGATAAAGGCACAATCTAACATTATATGTTAGCTCTACTTCTCTCAAGATGTTAAAGCTCCTGATAGGTTAGTGTAGACATACTTTATGATGAATAAAGTCTACATAAAATCCTAGACTCAGAGTCGAGTGTCTTAGTGGATGCAGTAGAGAAATTTGACCAGCGGTAGTCTGATTCAATTCCCATCTTTGGTTGAAGAGAAACACATTGTAAGTCAGGGGAATCAATAATTACTTGCCCAGTATGTCATTCAAACTATTAACATCACTGGAATGCAAGCACAGATCCATTGCTATAGCCTCCAATCGAATAAAATTTTCCATACAGGACTGCTAGCCGGTTGCCGGAGCATTTTGAATTCATCTCAACAATCTCATCAAATCAAATGTCTAATAGAATGTATGTACATGTATATAAAGGCACAATCCAACATTATATGCTAGCTCTACTTCTCTCAAGATGTTGCAGCTCCTGAATAGTGTAGACGGTACCCTATGATGAATGTTTGAGTCTATGTAGTCCATTGTACAGTTCTATACCATGTAGTCAGCAGTACTTGAGAATGGTGACACAGGAATTGAAATACAGCCCTGTGGTCATGAATCCCACTTTCTTGAGTGACATTTCTTGTGGGTCATAGGCATGCACGTCGTTGGTAACATTGTTCATGTGACTGTCACCGCCTCCATGAAAGTAAATCTTACCAGAAAACACAGTACTTCCAAAATATAATGGAAATTATCCTGTGCTACAGTACTCCACCGCCATCTTCGCTAGGGCTAAAACAGCAAAGGTGTGAAGCCACTTCAGTATGGTGACACAGTTCATCATACAACTGCTGGATAAAAAAGATGAATATTTTATTTTTCCAAAAATACTTTATTCAGGTTGTTAGAAGATTGATTACCAGGCAGTTTGTCATCAATGGCTCCCAAGAGATTTGGACTTGAACAGTGCCTTGTTTTAACCAGGTTGTCGCTACTCTGAACAACTCGACGTCTATTTCCGCAAATAACTGCATGGGCTGACTGACTCCGTTGGGAAGAAACGGATAATTTGTTCTTGCTACCATTCTCTTACGCCGGGCCTCCTCCATTCCTTGTTGTTTTCTTAGTATCATTTGTTAAACTTGAAGCATAGAAACAGTTTTACTTACTTTTTTAAGCATTCCTGATAAAACTTCCTTATCAAAACCAATCAATCATGTTTTGACAATTGTAAAATGGATAATAACTTGTATTGAACCTAAGAATCCACAACCAAAGAATTCTTTCGGGAATGTAAATACAAGACTTTCTCTGTTTGGAAGTTTTATTCTTACCAATTGTTGGGCCTTCTACAAAAGGGTAGCGCCATTTTTCTCGCATTTGCTCCCTGCCTGCCGTGTACAAAAGGGTAACGTCCTCTCTCGGCCATGCGCTCACGGCGGGCCTCCTCTCTCTCCGGGTATCTCTTCGTAATACGGCTTGATGTTGTCTCACTAGCCTCTCATTCACTTCTCTCTCTCTCTCTCGCTTCTTCATCTTCTTGAACCTGAAGCATAGAAACAGATTATTCTCGTCGTGCGTCCCGTCTTAGTACTGCTTGGTGTTTTTATACAGATTTGAGTTGCATCTACACGTAATCATTAAAACAAATAAATACATTTTTCTTTGTACATCACAGGAGCCGTTCGCTTCCTCCATCTGCCATTCTCTCGCGGAGGGCCTAGTCTTTTCTCGAATCTCTTCGTCTTACTGCTTCTCGTTCCCAAATCTCTTGCTCTCTTTCTAGTCGTTGAACGGTCTTGAACCTGAAGCATAGAAACAGATTATTTTAGACTTGCATCTATATGTAGTCATTAAAAGAGCAAGACATAAAATACACTTTCTTTGTACATGTACTAGCTTAATAGCAGGGGCTTGTAGCTCCACCGTTATCCTCAAGGTTGCAGACTTATATTGCAGTTCGATTCCGAGAACTGATTGAACGACAATTACGTCATGTTGCCATAATGATTCCTCTTCTAGATTGCCCAAGGCGTCTATCAGAGCATTCATGTCCTCATCAAAATGGTCCTGTGGATGACGATTCTTGGCAACGAAAAGTTTAAAATTAGCCTTTAAGAAATGGACAAAGTCTTGTTTGACTTTAAGCAAAGGTGAAGTTTAGACAAATTGACATAATTAAGGATACCATATCCTAGTGTTTAGGCACCCGGCCGTATTTATTTATTATGATACATTTTTCACACAAGAGGAACTACCAAATCCCTCAATAAAGCAATATTTTAAATAGCTGAGTATGCCTTCATCGATAAGAATATTTCTGCCAGCCTAGGGTCACGTCTTCGTGTGTAGTTAGCTGCAAGTGCGCAACACAATAAAAAAAGTACACCTTTCTTTTTATATGGAATAAAAAGGTAATATAATATTCAAGGAGTAATAAAAGTGAAGGGACACAAGATAAAGTCACATCTTTCAGGGGCCTGGCTTCTCTCCATTCCCTTTCTAGAGCTTGTAGGACGTCCAGTGCTCGATCATGGCAGTGATTTACGTGCCGCATCTGTGTTGAGAGCTCAGTTTGCAGATTGGTGTTACGGTTCGATCTTGAGCCTTGGCCCGGACATGAACAGAAATCTGAAAATAGAACGACACGTCATGTTGCCATAACTCTTCTACGTTGTTCAAGTCCTCTTTAAGCTCGTCAATGCAGTCATCAAGGCGGAACTTCTGACACAAAACACCACAGATAATTCTGTCCGAAACGGACAAAGCTTAACAACTACATAAATGCAGTAACTTGCCTGGTAGGCTTTTGTGACCGCCATGTAGTTCAGCCAATCGGGTGCGGAACTTCTGACACAACACACCGCACCACAGATAATTATACGAAACGGACAAAGCCTAACAACTGAATAAATGCAGTAATTTGCCTGGAAGACTTTCTTGGGCATGGCCACCATGTAGTTCAGCCGATAAGTACGGAAGGAGCCAGACCAGAAGCACTGGTTCTGATACACCCCGAAATTGTGGGAAGGTTTCAATCCAGGGTGGAGGAAAAATAAGTTGTAGACAATTGTCCAAGTCAAGTATTAGCTCATGAACTGTAAACTTCTTACCTCTCTGGTTGGATTTTCGCACGCTGCAAATGCCTTCTGCAAGGCTTCCTTCTGTTGTTTTGTTTTTCTTATATAAGTCTTTGGTTGGGCACCTGTGGCACGAAAAACAGGATGTGCTTATTGAGGTTGCCCATGGGACTTGACAGTTTCTACATTTTGAGAAAATGCCTACACGGCTGAGTGATGTAACAGAACCTTCTCAAGTTTTCCAGCATCTAATTTTAATTTCTGATACTTGCTCGTCTATGTTGGATTCATGTGGCAGATTTGCCCATCCTCACACCGACCTGTACACCTACTGTCTCATGAAACAAATACTGTATTGAAAACTGAGATGGCTCGTCTTACAGCATCGTTCTTCCTTTCCTACTTCCAAAATTGTAGGCTGCGAGTAATACTATTAAAATAAATGTATTATTATATTAAAAATAATAAGTGATACCCCCTTCTCAAAGATGATCAGTGGTTCTTTGCAAACTTTAATATTTTTTCTCGCATAACGTCAACGTACTAAATTCATAAAATGCTTTGTGCAACTCTCCACCAATTCCATCCACCGCGCTTTTGATCTGATTAAAATATCATTTAGACGTTCAGTGTCTAAAGATTCTAGTAGCTTTTGTTTACATGCTAATTCATCCAGCTGGTCAGGTGAAGGAGAATGTAGTATTGTGAATCTGAGCTTGCAAAATATGGATTTCATTCAAAAAGCTTTTCTTTTCTTTAATGAGGTTTTGTTTCTCTTTCCAACTTGAAAACTTGATACAGTGTACCCACAAAAAAACATTTTGCCGCACCCCTTACAATTTGTGGATTTGCAGTATGCCAACGACATTGGATTCAAGAAGCAGGATTAAAACATCCCAAGTATATACATTATTTAAAAAAAAAATCTGTCATTATAACTTGTTGTACTGTGTAAACTTACGGCAGTGGAGGACCGGAATAGACTGATGATGATGCCTGGTGGCGATAGCGATAAACATATATAAATCCACTGTACATAATGACGCCTAAGTGATAGAAACCGGTGCTGCGTCTTCCCACCTCTCATTTGCATCAAAACAGTTCCGTTCAATCGTATAAGTCTGTGAGAAAAACACATTCAATTCTTAATACATTTTATGTTGTACATCTCATACGATCTGCCAGGAAAACACATCTAGGAGACAAAACAGCTGTTGAGGATGTGGTCGAAAGGGCTGCAAAGTTCGCAAGTGATGAACTCTTGTATCGGTTTTAGAGCAAATGTTGTCTGGGCCTGGTGCTTTGTCTTAACAGCCAACTTGAAGAAAATTGTTGGTAAATACTTTCAATCAACTTTGAATGCTGCACGGTATCAAATTCGCGTCATTTATTTCTTTAGCATTACAGCATGGCTAAAAATACTAGTATGTCCTTTATTCATTTACATTGATTCATGCCGCTAAAGATTCAGCTTAAAGGCTACCGGTGATCTTAGCTCAGTATGTATGGCATCAGGTCATTGAAGGCCTTGTCGCATGTGCCGTATGCGTACTGTTTCTCTCGTGTGAGTAAGCAGGTGTGTTGTTAGAGCACTTTTAGAGTAGTTGTTCTTGCCCTTCATGATCTTCACTCGTGCAAAAACTATTCATTTCCTTTGTACTTCTGCAGATACTTTTAAGTACTACGTAAAATATTTGTACAGCAGTCTAAAGTTTTGTAGAAGAAAGACTGCACCTTACATTGATAAAAATTCTGCTGTACTTGAGTACAAATTCCACTCAGGGATAGTTATTTCAAAGTGCGAATATTATACAAAGAAATGAGGTGATATTTACGAAATAGATGGTAAAGACCCATTGTAACACTCTCCTCTTCTTCTTAAATGTCAATTTCAATAGGCTGAAGGTTCTGACACGGCTTTGGGTCAAGTATATTTTGTTGAAGACGGGATGGTATCCAGCGTATTGTTTTATGTGGTTCATTGTGTTTGTTTAGATAGTAAGAGAACCTAGCTCTTCAAGGACAGGGGCGCTATTCCCTGCCATTTGCCATCCTCCGGACATCAAACGTCAAAAGCCATAGCACCAAACACGTATCCAGCTCCAGAATGGGGAGGTGGGGGCCGCTGGTCTTGATGCAGAACTTCATTCATAATGATGACTTAGTTTATTGTTCACATCAACAATTAACAATACCGAGCAACATGCCTAACAGCGTGTTCAACATGGAAGCTTATCCGAGCAACCATAACGGAGCGACCGGAGCCCGTAATCTACTTGCAGTTCCATTGAGATGTCGATTACCCCGACCGGCCCACGTGGCACGGCGGCTGCCGCTCCTTCTGAATATGGATGGAGCCCCGAGAACAGTCTTACACCGTTCTCGAATCTTTAACGTCACCTGGCGCAAAGAACGTGGGGTCTTATAATTACCTCAATTCTCCGTGCCTGCTGCACCGAAAGGGCCAGTGCCTCAACCTCGGGCACCATGGCCATAGCGGCCGTCTGTGGCTGCGCTATCCTCCAGGTTTTTCGGCCTGGTGCGCCGATAGTGCCAGCTCCGTGTAAGGCACAAGGTATGACGGCCGTCTGTATACGTAGCCTCGCCGATAACCTCCAGATTTCACGGCATGCTTGGCCAATTCTTCCCGTGCATGTTGCGCCGAAAGGGCCTTTTGGTCCTTCCCAGCGCCTGGCAAGCCTTGAGCGCTAAGCTCGACCGCCAGTACCGATAGTAGCCCGCCGATAGGGGCTTTTCACCCTTCCCGGTCTTACGGTCTGCTGCGTCGATAGTAGCTTATCTTTATTTCTGGTCACCCTGCCACTGACTTCACCCCTTAACTGTGGCAGCCAGTGCCTGTACAGGTCAGAGCTGAGGACATTCGAAAGGTCAAGGGCCCACGAACGAACGACGCCAGCCCTGTCCGCTCCGTCCTGACCCTCTGCCCGGTCGCCAGGTCGAAGGTCTGCACGTGTGCGTTAACTGCATTGGTCAATGCTGTCATCAAGAAGATCTGGTATACAGGGGGTTGAACAGGGACTGGAACAGAGTTGGGCCGGGTATGACGGGTGGTACGTTGCCATTGTTACCGCCGTTGTTCCCAGCGTTGTTTCCTCCTCCGTAGCTGTTAGCTCCTCCTCCACCATTTAGGTTTCCTCCGTTAGGTGTATTGGTCAATGCTGCTATCATCATGATCGAGAATATATAGTACAGGGGGTTGAACGGGAACTCTCCACGAAAACGTTGCAGGAATACACATTTTTTTGTCTGTTTCCTTCTAGAATATGGTAAGTTATACTTCAACATTCCACAGGGGTTGAACAGAGGTTTGACGAAGATGACGGGTGGTACGTTGCCATTCTTACAGCCGTTGTGCCCAGCGTTTAGTTCCCTTCACCATTGTGGTTGCCGGGTCCGTTGGGGTTGAGGGCACCATTCTGGTTTCCTCCTACGTTAGCCTTTCCGGCAGCATTCTGGTTTGCTCCTCCTGCATTAGCGTTCCCGCCACCATTGTGTTTGCCATGTCCTTTGGGGTTGAGGGCACCATTCTGGTTTCCTCCTCCGTTAGCGTTTCCGGCAGCATTCTAGTTAGCTCCAGTCCTGCATTAGCGTTCCCGTCACCATTTTTCCCGCCACCATTCACCACCGCTCCTCCGTTGGGGTTCATGGCGTTTTGCAGCAATGTCATCAGGAACAGCTGGGCAGAAAATTGGTTTGATATCGTGAAAGGTTCATAAGATCGTACCATTTAGACAAACAAAATACACATTCTGGGTTCAGAATGCATTCAGGGCGGGTATGACGGGGGTGGTACGTTTCCATTGTTACAGCCGTTGTGACCAGCGTTGTGGTTCCCTCCTTGTGGTTGCCAGGTCCGTTGGGGTTGAGGGCACCACTCTGGTTTCCTCCTCCGTTAGCGTTTCCGGCAGCATTCTGGTTCCCTCCTCCGTTAGCTCCAGGACCTGCATTAGCGTTCCCGCCACCATTGTTCCCGCCACCATTCACCACCGCTCCTCCGTTGGGGTTGAAGGCGTTGTGTAGCACTGTCATCAGGAACAGGGCACCATTCTGGTTAGCATTAGCGTTCCCGCCACCATTGTTCCCGCCACCATTGTTGTATCTCTTCTCCGTTGGCGTTCATGGCATTGCCCAACGCCGTCATCAAGAGCATCTGGACAGAAAATTGGTTTGATATCGTGAAAGGTTCATAAGATCGTACCATTTAGACAAACAAAATACACATTCTGGGTCCAGAATGCATTCAGGGCGGGTATGACGGGTGGTACGTTTCCATTGTTGCCGCCGTTGTGTCCAGCGCTGTTGTTTCCTCCTGGACCACCATTGTGGTTGCCATGTCTTTTTCGGTTGAGGACACCATTCTGGTTTCCTCCTCCGTTCGGGTTGAGGGCACCATTCTAGTTAGCTCCTGTAGTAGCATTCCCGTCACCATTTCCTCCGTTGGGGTTGAAGGCGTTTTGTAGCAATGTCATCAGGAACAGGGTACCATTCTGGTTAGCAGTAGCGTTCCCGCCACCATTGTTCCCGCCACCATTGTTCCCGCCACCATTGTTGTATATCCCCTCCGTTGGGGTTGATGGCATTCTGCAGCAATGTCATCAGGAACATCTGGGCAGAAAATTGGTTTGATATCGTGAAAGGTTAATAAGATCGTACGATTTAGACAAACAAAATACACATTCTGGGTCCAGAATGCATTCAGGGCTGGGATGACGGGTACGTTTCCATTGTTGCCGCCGTTGTGTCCAGTGTTGTTCTTTCCTCCTGCGTTGGCGTTGTTCCCTCCTGCGTTAGCGTTGTTCCCTCTGATGGTGGTGCAATGGTCAATGCTGTCAGCAAAAACATCTAACATAAAGGCTAATTGTTACGATCTATTACGGTAAATTGCACTCTAATAAGCACAAAGTCATTTAATACTGAAAAAAACCAACCTTCTTCGGAGCCTTCTGAGAAAAAAATCCACTCCCTACCTCGCCACGTGGTCACTGCCCATCATAAAGGTCTTGTAGAGGGGGTTGTAAAGGGACTGGTACAAGGGGTTGGGCGGGGGTTGGACCAGAGGTTGAATAGGTGGTTGGGCTGGAATGACAGGTGGTACGTTGCCATTGTTGCCGCGGTTATGTCTAGTGTTGTTGTTTCCTTCTCCATTGTAGTTTCCTCCGTAGGGGTATCTTCCATCACCGCAGCCTCAAACTCATCAGCCTTCCGGTGTTTTTCCTTCCACTAAGTGCAGAGCAGCTGTTGGATAAAAAAGGCATTCGAGAAGTCGAGAATTGTCATGTCAATCTGTTATCCTCTATCGAACCAACCCTCCTCTACAAGTTCCTTTTAGCTCAGGTCTGACTGGGAGAGTAGTATTCTTCTTGCACTGTAAAACTAGTGCAGAGTTAGCGGTCTTAAACCACCATCAAAATACAAGATGAATGAATGTTTTCTTACGTCGAGAAACAATAACAACATATAGTTGAAGCCTATTATTTGCTGAATTACAGTATGCTTTACAATTCAAATGAACAGCAATGAAAATACAAATTCAAAACTTGCAGTAATTACTTTTAAAATAGCTGCGTATACATCCAGAAGCTTAAACATGGCATGGCTGATCATAGATAACTCTTCGGTGATGTAATCCCATAGCCTGGGTACCATCCGGATAGTAGTTCGCTCCTATGTTCACTTCTGCTATCCGTCTGGAGACGTGCACATTCAAACCGTTTGGTGCTAACGTCAGTTAATGAGCGAATCAATGAATGGGTTCTAGAGCGCTCGTTCGATGACAACAGGCCCTCTCGCAAGCAGACGGAGAGCTTGTCCGGTGTTGGAACGCCTGTTCGGACGATCGCTTGAACCCATTCCATAATTTGCTCATATGTGGGGGCCAATCAGCGCCTGCGTCCAAAATTTGGACGATTCCAGACGTTAAGATGGTCCGCGTTCCCAGACGGAAACACAGAGAAGCGATTGTATCTAGTGTATAATGAATGTCAGAGCTAGAAGCGACTGTATATAGTATGTATTGAACGCCGGAGCGAACTACTTTCCGGATGGTACCCAGGCTAGTAATCCCAAGGAGTTAAAACAAAACGCCTTGGATACCGTGTGGACACAACCAACAGTGACACTAACACTAACATTGCACATCAGTGAGAAAAAGACGGTTGAAGACACTATGGGCGCCTCTGTAGGACAGAGGTATAAAAGCCGCGGCCACTCGCTACAGAGCGCCATCTAAAAAAATGTCTTTGTTACGATGACAATTCATCCAGAGATTCTAAAGTTATCAAGTTAGGCCACAGCAAGTAAATTTTATGGATGACATCCTCTGCAGACTGCAAAAATAATGAGATAGAGCGAAAAAAAAACAAGATGGGTAAAAAAAACAAGATGGCTAAATTTTCAAAATAGACACCATAAACGTCCTAACAAGAGTTTAAGTGACAAAACATGGTAGCACTGACAATAAATCATTCATTCCTGTATTCAAGAAGTGAACTAGTGTTGTTAAAGTGACACTATTGTGGTAGACTGGTATTACTTACCAAGTTGCCAACAACACTCATGACTTCCATAGTGGTGTCACTTTTACAGCTATTCAGCTGGTTTCACTTCTATATCTACAGTAATGGCTACCTCGCTAGTGTGACTTCTACAAGTACAATCAGTAGGCTAAAACACAACATACTGTCCCATTTTGGTACTTTCTTGTCATGTTGACCATCTCCAAGGAAGAAAAAAATTCTTGAAATCAGGCGAAAAATAATGAGCGCGCGGATGTCATCCATAAAATTTACTTGCTGTGGCCTTATTTGAAAGGCTCAAATACACACACACACACACACAACGTGAGGCACATGGTACACGCTGGTACATGCTGGTACACCCAAAACAATATCTCTCTTCATGGAGGTAAAGAATCGAGGTGAATTTCTCATGTTAGCTCACAACCTTGCCAAGGGGGTTGGGCGTTGTGCAACTTGAGTAAGCCTCTCATGCTCTCCTACAACCCCGACCAAAGTTATTTTTTCATTTTATTTTTTTGGACCGATCGACTCATTTTTTTTCTAAAAATACGAGAAACAACAAATAAAATCGGTGTGGCCTCAGAATTTAGAAAGACTGCATGACTGTCACGACATATCAAGGGGGACTTGAATTACTTTGAATTACTTCTCTTCATGATAATGTTTATTTTTACTTCTTATGATGAAAGAGACTCTAGTGAGACACTTCCGTATGATAAAGAATTGAGTTTACAACTTTTATATGCTGATGTCGGGCTCAAACAACAAGGGTTGTAGCACTTACGAATGTGGTGTGGGTTAAGAAACTTTTCTTGGGTGAGGTATTATAGATGTCAGATACACTGTTTGTACTTTTATCAAATGGTTGCAATTTGTCATTGAACCAAGCCTCAGGATGATTGTAGCAGACTTATGTACTTGTTCTTCAATCTTTTTTACTTATTTACTTACTTACTTACTTATTCTAGCTCCTCAAGGGGCAGGTGTGCTACTCCCTGACCACCACCCTACTGGGTGGCACTGAGTACCCGGAAAGTTGAATTATCGAACCACATTTATGGAGATTTTATCCTACTTCTTAATTACAAAATGTGAACAGCACAAAGGTTGGGGGAGATCCCAACCTGATGGAATTTTCCGACATGTTCTGAAAATGTTCCGAATATATAGATACAGTCAAACCTGCACCTGTGACCAACTTCTCTACATCTTGTCCAATATGACCAAATGGTTCACTAACACAAACATTAAGTCTGCCTTGAAAATAGACCAGATTTTATTGGTCTCACATTGAGGGGACCCCCTATGGGACGGACGAGGACTAAGTGACCTGGCATTGACCCGGCATTCCCAAAGGCCGCTTTCCCCCAGTCGCATGATACCGGTCGAGCGAACAACAAGTGTTTGGCTCAAGCAAGTTTTAAAATATTGCCAGTTAGTCTGTGGGCAGACATTCAATGCGTGCTGCGTTGGAAAAGGTGTGGCAATACATATTGCTGGCGGTCTGGTTGGCTGTCTTCCAGCCGCCTGTCCCCTCGTCTAAATCCTTCGGTTGACTTTCCTCTTCTGGGTCGAGACGAACAGGATTTGTCATCTACTTGAACTTGAACGCTGAACTTTATTGTTGGTGTTAAAGGTTCGAATGAAGTTGTCCTGTACATCTACAAGGTTCTAGTCAATTTAACTCGTTATTTTCCAATATTTTGATATAAACACTGTTTGCATGGCAACAAACCTCAAATAAATCCCCTCCAAGTAAATTGGCACTGTAATATACCTTATGGCAGCTACATTACTGCACTGCTGTCATAGTATACTGGATAGTAACGTATGACTTGTCTATGCCCAAGAAAATCAACTAAAATCTAACAATGTCAACGTTACGAAGGCCTTCGTTTCATGACAAGTCAATTGGGATTGATTGGTCCGTTGCAAGGGACAAATTTTTGTAACAAATCAAATGCTGATAAAGCCCACCGAGCAACCAACTTTCTGCAACTATTTCCAACTGTCAGTCTCTCTGTATGTCCTTATTAATATTTCTATCTCTATAGCTACTTCTTCTTTTTCGGGTATTGTAGGTCAGCAATTTTTAGGGTTTGCCCGTCAGTGACAACTGGCTTAGGGCTAGATGGAGTTTTAGCAAAACAGATAGAAATATATTTTATAGCATTCTCACAATGCTACAATATTGCATGCCATTATCAAATCTACAGTCATAATTTTTAAAAAGTCATTTGTAAATATGACACAGACCTTCACCGCTCAATTTGCCCGATGGTGTCAGCCATGTTCTGAAATAAGACAGGTCAAAATGCATTATCAGATATGTCTTAGGAAAATAAATACTATTATGGATACGTTTATTTTTCAATACAAAAAAAAGAAAAAGTAAAGTTCACACTTCTGTAGAAGTTTGCCTAATCAGTGACTTGCAATCAATCTATATAATTGCTTATAATTTATGAAAATCTACATTATATATCCCAATGCTGAAATATCAGCTTGAACGAGCTTTTGTGTGAGATTTAATATTTCAAGTGCAATTTAATTACAATGCAATGCATATTGCTACCTTCTAGACCTTCTTTGAACATAGTAGAGGTGATGTTTGAACTCGACAGAAGGATAACAAATCTTGACAAAGAGGACAGGCTAGTCAGTATCCTTAGGGATGTGATGTTGGAGGAATACCGTCAGTTGGAAAGAAAGTCACAAGTCAGCTCTATAGACGAGAGTCACGAGACAACCATACCTGTGCAAGACCAGGCACAGGGCTATAGAATTATCCATTTCATTTGCAACGTTCGGCACGGAGCTACAAGATTGAACCATTTCCACTGCAATGTTTGGCATTAGGCTGTGGAATTTTGCAAGAGGACGCCCGAACCTTGCATACTGACACAATGGCTTTAACTACTTATATTCTTATCAGGCAGCTGCTGCTAGATACAAATCAATGAGCACCTCTTATATACAGAGAGGCTTTCGGATAGTACATGTAGATCGACTCTGCGAGGACACGCCTACGGCTTCCAGTAAAGGATTGTGTCTAAAGCATAAGATCTCACGCATTGACGCCTCTGGCATTTTGGTTTATATTTGGAGTCTGCTGAGGCTCCCGTGTTAGGGCGAGCAGGCCGTCTGCCTGGCACGGAAGCACTCAACGGGAGCACTTACAACCGTGTCAGCAGGGCATTCCACACGGGAATTGTGCGAGGAAAAAACGAGTTTTTGTAAATGTCTGTACGTGCGAATATGGGTTGGTATTTGTAGTCGTGGCTACCCCGGGTGTCGTCTTCAACACGAGACATTGCCTCTTCACAATTCCTTGTTGCTGGACTTGGGGGAGTCCTGTCTAATATGGTTTGGACACTGCCTGTTGTTATAATGCGGTAAGTGTTCCTTTCTGCCGCCTCACAATCAAAGTTATGTTGCTTGGCTTTATGTAGACTTCCAAACCAGACATTGACCAGATAATTTTCACAGATATGTATGGAACAAAAGACAAAATACCTACAGAAGGTAAAATAGAGCAATATGATCTTACCTAACTACTAATATTTACCCTACCCAAACATGACCAGTGATAACCACCCGCCTCCCCCCATCAAAGATCAGTGGTACAGAAAATAGAGCAGACTTAGCGACGAGCGATAGGGATAGATGTTGTGGCAGAAAGGAGTGGTACTCACAGGGTGCAAACTTCAACCGTGGTCTGATCGTGGTGCTAATTTTTTGTTTTTAGATTTTTATTGAGCTCATTTTTATTTGTTATGACTAATGTACCATCTAAGCTAACTTAATGTCTATGAAGTACCAATCTATAAACTAATTACATCTATAAAGTTATCCTTGTAAACTAATTAGATTTATAAGCTAATAATATGAGTAATGAATATACCTAACTACTAATTTTTACCCTAACGTGACCAGTGATACCCCCCCCCCCCCCATCAAAGATCAGTGGTACAGAAAAGAGCAAAACTTACAGCTGTGGAATGGTGGATGGTGGTACTGAGGCAAGTGAGCTGCTTAGACCTAGTTTAAGAAGTCTTGAGACAGCTATGCCATCATCCACGCGATCAAATGCCGTTGCAAATTGTGAAGTTGCCAATGTTGCTATCGCCCCTTTTCTGTCGGCTGTGACTTTCCCATCCATCGGATTCCTTAGCTCACTGTTGGTAAGCTTTGCTGTTTCTCACCTCCTGTTTGGCTGTCATAGACTAAAAGATTGCTCTACGGTCAACCTCTAGTGACCAGATATTATTTTAAAAAACAACACCTTGTCTGTGAGATTGCAAATGGCCTGCTGAAAGTCTGTGAGGTGAACCAGCCACTCATATACCACGGGCCATGACCCTTTGTGTTCACATGAAATTTCAGATATGCAAGAAACGAAAATATTTAGTAGTCGTTAGTGTGGTACAGTGTCAAAGGCCTTTTTGAAGTCGAGGAATGCAATGTCAATCTGTTTACCATTATTGAAACATCATGTTATTAAGACTTGCAGGGTCCATATTAACTGCGTCTCGCATGAGTCCTAAGCTCTAAATCCGCGTTGAAACTTGTTGCTGTGTCGGGACGTACTGACCATGGGCTCCCCTGAGGTTCTTGTGCTGAGACGCCATGTTTACGGGAGTCTGTCACCTGTGCTACCTTGCCGAACTTACTGCCAATCTTTTCATCGACTTCCGATCCCAACGCACGCAGAACCATTTCCTCAAGCATGTCGTTGTAGCCTGTAAAGTAGCATACCTCTGGGTGCACGTGGCTGCGCATGTCGAGTGGTCTTGACAAGGCCAAGTCCTGATGACCTGGCCTTCTCATTAAGGCGCTGAATTGCCGTTGTCAAAAATGCCATAATTCAGACAAAAATAATTTAGACAATTTGACCTATCTATCAGCTTCGATTTCGGTGGGCGCCGTCAACGTTGAGATGTAGTTTTCTCCGCAGTATCTCTTTTACCTTGTGCTCCGATTTATTTATTTATTTGTTTATTTATTCCACTTCTCAGATTAGGTACAATCTGACTGGAGTCGGCAACAGAAATCTAGTTCCTCTACGAGGCCGACTCCCCAATGGTATACAAACTTAGGATAGAAACAATAAACGTAAGACAAGCCTGACATTAAATACTTAAAGTAATACATACAATAAAATTGAGAAAATAGCACTATTGTTGTCTTGTCTCTCCCGGTTCATGAAGGCATTCCATAAACATTAAAAAGTTCTCATGTCCACCTTCATCTTCAGTGTCGCCATCCTCCTCCCTCTCTCTCTGCACCAAGCTGCTGCAGGTTGGCTGGTTACAGTCCATCCCCGTGGTGTCACAGGTGGCAAGCTCGTTGTCGATGGCTGACAGCTCTGCCAAGCCGCATTCGAAAAGGTTCTCCATATCAAAACAATCTCTCCTTTATGCTTTTCCTTAGCTTCTTCCTCAACGGTTACTGTGAAACACAAAGTATAATGCTTAGACTTGTAATGCAGGGCAATGTGTTGATAAAATTGGTGGAACACTGTGCTACAAAACATCAAAAATACAAAATCAGGCAGAACAGTACACAACTCTCTTTCTATTGAAGCCACCGCTATCGTCATATAGATCATTCTGTCATCAAATGCAATGGTTTTTCCCGCGTTCATCTGTCGGCCCACCTTTGCTGTGGAGGTCTCTACATTCTGGAGTACTTAGCTTCTAGGCTTGCTGGATTTCCTCAGAGAGGAGTGCAATGTCGTCAGCAAATCCAGGTCTGTGACAGTTACTGGTATATCACTGCAAATGTACAATTTGTCACCACAGAGTAACTTTATCCTGTTATATGCCTGCGACGGTCCAGCCGACCAAGAATCATCAAGAGCAACAATCATCATAAAAGCCACCAGGGAGGTTGGGTTGCCAAATACAATATTCAATGTAAAACTATCTTATTATCAAAACCGAGATCGCTGTTGCTAAGAAACGTAGTGTCACTGCAATCTTCAGTCTTGAACAGCTGGGTTATGTCGGATCTTTGTCTTCTGTAGTGTAACGTGGGTAGGTCCTGTGCTTTTAGCCTCTATGGATACGGGAGGTGAGATATACTTTTCACCAGTTCTGTTGCTCGTCGATGCACTCTTTCCACTGTAATTTTGCCGAATGCAATTATCAATGGAAAACTATCTTACTATCGGGACCAAGTTCGCTGGTCCTGCAATCGTCAGTCCTCTGCATATTGGGAGACAGTTGATGGAACATTTGGTAATCCTCGGGGAAACTCTTGCCAGTAGTTCTCAAAACATGTCAACGTCCATTCGCATGGAGTTCTTAAGGTCGCCCTGAGACTCATACACTACATACAAGTCTTCAAGAGGCTGTCGCACTGTCCATGCGGCACATGACGCTGTAACCAAGGGTTTTACCCAGCACGTACGCTGGCATCTTCTTCCAAGACCCTTCCACGGCTCTTCAGGTGCAGCTCTTCAGAAAAAAAGTGCAGCTGCTATCCCGGGGAGACTGACTTTTACCAGTAGTTCTCAAAACATGAACAGCTGGGCGAATTTCAGGCTTGCGAGTGTCTCCTCAACATTTTTCTCAACCGGCGACACCTGTACCACCATTAGCATGACGTTCTTAAAATCACCCCGAGACTCTCGCGTGTGCGTTCATACAAGAGGGTGCCGTACTGTCCATGCAGTACACGACGCTGTAACCACAGTTTTACCCAGTACTTACGCTGGCATCTTCTTCTAAGACCCTTCTACAGCTCTTCAGGTAAAAGTGCAGTTGCTCTCCTGGGGAGACTGACTGTTACCAGTAGCTCTAGAAACATGGCCTCCTCCATTCGCATGTAATTATTGAAATCACCATGAGACTCGTGCGTTAGTTCATACAAGAGGGTGTCGTACTGCCCATGCAGTACAAGACGTTGTAACCACCGCTGTAAACCCACACACTATACTATACAATACAATACAAGCTACTATATATATTTATCAATCTTCAAGGATGTTAACTTTTGGGCCGATCTTATATGTCATGCGGTACAAGACGTTGCCACCACAGTTTAATACCCAGTCCGCGCGCTGGCATCTTCTACCAAGATCCTCCTCCAAGTCTCCGGGTAAAAGTGCAGCTGCTACTAACTGCTCACGACGGTGCAGCCGATCAAGCCGCAACTGCAGTTTGGCAGTCGCCATTGCGAGCACGTCCGAGCCTTTGCGGGTGATTTAGCTGCTACTGCAAACATCCGAGTTGCAGAAAAGATGTTTGCTTTGGTATTCGTAGTCACAGAAAGACTTCTGCAAATCCTGAAACGAGATTTAAAAACAGATTTCTTTCAAGGGTTTTCGCCAACAAGATAAATTTTGGCCATGTCTCCCTGCTCTTTTTTTGCTGTATATCCAATCTCCCTGTGATGTCTTCTACGTTCTCTTGTGTGAATTCAAGAGACTTTCTGCTGTTTCTTCGTTGGTCAGCTCTTCAGGCGCAGCTCTTCAAAAGTGCAGCTGCTATACCGGAGAGACTGACTTTTGCCAATAGCTCTAGAAACATGTCAACGTCCGTTCGCATGAAATAACATCAATTTGAAAGTCTTCATTTTGTTTTAGAGGAAACCAAATACCAAATAACATCAATTTGAAAGTCTTCATTTTGTTTTAGAGAAGCCAAATACCAAGAACACATATCAATTTGAAAGTATTCATAGACTCATAGGTGACGTACTCTGGTCACAGTATGATCCTCAGGGCTCTCTCTGGACGCGCTTAATCTTCGCTGATAGATCTCTGGACAGTCCCGGGTGCCAGACGACGCATGCATACCCCAAAAGTGGCCGTACGAAACACAAGAAGCACATCTGGAACAGAGCAGGACGTCGCCCTGACATAAGCGAGCGCCGCCGGACTTTCAAACATCAGTTTGTCATAACTGTTTTGACGGAACGTGAAGTGCTAGCGTTGAAATTCGTCTCCGCTTCGCGTCGAAGAAGACTGGGTGCGCTGTATCCGGCTATATAGTTCGTCGAAGTGTTGTCTTTGTACCAGTATAGAGCTCAGGTAGTAAAACACGTCAACGTTCCGAAGTTTCGAGAGCGCTGCATATATCTCATTTCTAATGGCTAGTCTCTTTGTTTTGACGGAACGTGAAGTATTGGTGTTGAAATTCGTCTCCGCTTCGCGTCCAATGAGACTGGATGCGCTGTGTCCGGCTATAGTTCGTCGCACTTCTGAATCCGAAGACATCCGACGTCCTTTACAAATTACAGGTCTTACACCAGACTTTGTCCGGCAATTCAAGCCCATGGTATTCCAGAAATACTTTGCAACAGTTCTTGTGGAAAACTCGCGAAGGTATAGGAAAACTTCAAGTTTTGAATGCCAGAAGTAGAGAAACTTTCCACCGTGACTTCACACGAGGTACACGCTCCAGCAAGAATGCAACACCATCAGTGGACCATGAAAATGATGGAGCATGAACAAAATTAAAACATGAAGAGCAGTAAATTATACATAAATGGTCAAATAAATACAATGAAGTATATAATATCAAAAAATGCTCAACTCCTTGATATTTTGTTATCTTTGATAAATAACCACAACCTTTTAATAGGACGAGGATGTTCTAATCCTATCCAATGGATTGTTGAAAATACTGGTTTCATCTGGACAGCATTTCATTTTCTTTGCTTTGGCGTCTGCTGTGTCGTCATTGCATTACTGTTATTGATGAATGTAGAAGTAGTGTTAACAATGCCATTGTTAGAATACCAGACTCAATTCTCTTGTTAACACGGTAATGATCTGTACCCAGGTAGATGTTTTCCGATACAGCTCTTACTTTGCACGTGCATAGTTGAATATATTGGTTTCATCCATACACCATTTCCTTTGCTCTATGTATCTTCTCTGTCGCCATTGCATTACCGACCATTCCTAATGAATATTAGAAACCATTGATATAACAACAGATACAGAAAAAGCTAACTCATCTCTTCTATGTTAATTTACATGATTTTAGTTTGCTATGTCGGAACATGCCATGTTGATACTCGGTGCCCGAACAAAGTGATGAACAATATAACGCTTTTCTACTTAAGTTAACGCTTCTTGAAACAGTCGCATCTACAAGGTGGTTGATGAACCATTTCGTAATCCTCGGAGACGGTATCTCTCCCCAGTAGCTGCGGAAACACTTAAAACCCCATACATGTGTACTTGTTGAAGTCTGCCCTGCGACTCGCGCATGAGTTCATGCAAGAGGGTGTCATACTGTTCATGGTTTTAAAAAAACCCGTGTGCTGGCATATTCTGGCAAACCTGTTTGTGCCCGTTGGATTTGCTGTCCGTCCGAGAGTAATGCTTATAATTCTTGGAAAAAGACGTCTGTAATATGCACATGTATGTATTTGCTTCATTGACGTTATTTTGATACAAAACAAAGACAGAGAACAGGTACATGCAGCTATAAAGTGTTATTGTAACTACCATTTTTTAGTGCGTAAATACAATTTGTTTTGGCGTGTGCCTATATTTTTCTCCAGGCTGTAAAAGTATTAATTTTAATGAAGGCGGTTAACTTATTGTTGGCAGATTTGATACCACAAGATGGTTATAGATGCAAATGTGGGCATTGACATCGAGTGTCAGTTGGACGCCCTCCACTCGGAAAGGTTTCTCAAGAATGAGAAATACCGAAGAATAGGCACCCCATTTCCTTTTCCTTAACCAACTCGTTCGTCTATTTCCCCTGTATTGTTCTCGCCACAGGTGACACACTCTGCGTAAGAATTCCATGTCTTATCTTTCTGGAGGGTATAAACCCCCAGCGTGTCTCTGAACTCCCCTAAATCCATCGGCATAAATCCGGAGGATTACAACTTGTGCAAGTAAAGAAACCAGTAGTCAAAGTTATGGTTATCTCGCGTAGGTTATAGGTAACAAAGGCACCAGTCACAGTCTCTACCAATGGAATTATTGACTCATTGAATTGAGCTGAATCAGATTGAACAAGGTTGCCATTGTTTGGGGGGTAGGCAGCACTCTAGCAATATTCATATACTATAAGTACAAGTTGCCTGATAATAAGTTTTGTTTACTGTCTATTGCTAAGCGACACCCGTAATGTACTAGATTGCACACTCTACAAAGGTTGAAATGGTCTATTTGCCCACATTCGATATTCATGACCTTGGGCACTGGACATGTCAGGCAGAGGTTAAAGATGTGTACCACCCTTCCCTTGTCTATGCTTTGTCATTAATCATCAACAAATCTTACTGGTTTTGTAGAAATTCCTTTCTTCCTCTCTTGAACACAACGCATTTATCTTATGCAAAAAAAATTGAGCGTAAGAACAATTTGTCGGGCAAATGTTTGTTGTTTTGCCATAAACAAACTTTTTGGGTTTCTTAGCATCATTCTCTTTTTTCTTCTAATTCTTGAACAGTTTTGGGATTTTTATTGTACAGTCAATAACTTCTCTCAAGCTGCCTCTAGCCTTGCACAATACAATATGATCAATATTGACCAACAGGCCACATAATGTACAATGAGCATAATCAAACAGTCTGTTTATGGAACTAAGAAGATTAAACTCTCTTGATTAATTATGCAAGTTATAGTGTTATATACATCATCTAGGGTACCAAAATTCATCAAAATGTGTCAATTGAACCACAATTAAAAAAGATCCCTCCACAACTACATGAGCCACACACTGTCCATAAAGTTGCTATAACAGACAGCAAATTTTTTTTAGCACAGCCAAAGCTGCTTATATTGCTAATGTGAGCAATTTGAAGCATTGGTTAATTTAGAAAATCACAAAAAGAGCTGCATTATGCTTTCTTTTAAACTAATCCCTCTGCCAATTTCCGCTTAATCTAATATGTGGCAACCAACAGTTTCAATTGACGCTCATACATTTTTGGGGAATGTCTGCGTTAGTTGCATTCTTGCTTTGTTCACTCCTCTTTCACACCTCGAGCTGTGAAGCATGTCTTCTTTTAAGATCCATTAGGTCATGGTAATCTTGGATTACTTAATGACAAAAATAAATTGTTGTCTAGCTCAACAATTTTCACGGAAATTTCGACCGGATCTCTCGGTCTTCTTCAGCTGTCTGATCCGACTGCTATAGACATTTATTTTTATTTTTTGCACGGGTGACGTCAGCACTGGGTCAAAGTTCGTTGGAAGTCGGTACCGCCAACTGTCCTGGATGAAAGAAGGCATTAGGGCTCTATTGTAGAAGGTCTTCTTCACTCCTCTCACAAAGTAGTCTGGTTCAGTGTCCAGAACTTTAATTTTCATCGTTAATTACTGTTTCCTGCAGGGATGCAGTAAGATTTAGACACAAATGGTCTGTCCTGAAATATTTTCGTACATAGAATGACCATAGTAAGTACGCAGTGTGCTTTTTTATCGAACATACACATATATATGCTTCAAACAAACAAGAACACTCCGCGTTGGACACATGAAATCACAGTAAGATTGTTTTAGTATGCGTTGTATGTTTCATAAAGTAAAGGCAATGAGAAAACACTGTCAAATTCTTCTAGTCGGAAATGTAGTCATAAAGCTGTACATGTAAATGTCACAATGTATGCAATTATTGTTACCTTTCAATAATTAAAGAAAGGATGCTCTTCTGGCGTTTAGATCACAAAGCAATATGATATTTCCGTGATTTGAGAATTTATATAGGTCTTCTTCTAAGACATCTAAGACATCAAGAAGTCAGTGGTCAGTGGGTTTTGGTAAGCCAGCGGTTGGTGAGGCATCTGCTGCAAAGGTTGCGGGGCTAACTGTTGGTACGGCGTCTGCTGTGTTGAGCAACCAATATGGCTGACAATGCGTTAAAGGAGTTTGTTGTAGGTGTCCACTTGTTTGGAATTCCTCCACTGCTTGCTCCGTAGCTTTCAGCCTCTGTGTGATTGATTTTTATCTGTTTGGCGGACTCGCGCTGTGTTGTCTCAGAGACCTCCATTTTCCTTTACATTTGCTCCATATGGGCTTCCAGGAGTTGAACATTTCTCTCCACCTTGTCTTCTAGAGCCCTTACCTCCTGACGCTCCTCTTGGCCTTCTAGGAGTCTCTTAAACTGTTCCTTTACAAAGGCCTCGAACTCCGACACGCCGGTACGTAACATCGTACAGGTCATCGCCATGTTTCCCCTCCATGTGGCCGGCGGGTTCGTCCCTCTTTCTTGTCGACCCCCGCGTTGCACGAGTACTCATTTGGTCAGTTTGGTACGCGTCTGCACCCAGGAAGGGTTGACACACAAGAAGCTTCTCAAAATTCAATCCGAACAGGCTCTAAATATGACAAAAACTGTTACATTTTTGGAGCTACCTTCAGCAGTGACCGACTACCCCCGTGCTGCCATGACGTCATCCTCAGACTGTGTCCCCAGGAGCTCTGTAGACTTGCTTTCTGTATTTTGAGGTCTGTTTAAAATGGTGGAAACGCCTTTGGTGACTTTTACCAATGTCTTACTGCCAAATTGGTCAATCAGTAGCTCCTTGAAACACTGTTTGAAAGCATGCGGTCTTAACTGAGCGGCAATGGCTCCTCCGCCATGTTGCGGTGCCGCTATTAAAAGAAAATAAGAATAACATATGATTGACAAGATGCAGTAAATCTGGAAGCGCAAGTCCTGGTCCCCCCCCCCCCCGCCGGAAATTTTGGTAGGACATGGAAAAAAACATGCCTTTTGGTTAGAAACGGCCAGTTTGCACAATAAAGCTCTGAGTTGAAGACATAATCAAACAGTTTGTGGGATAGTTGCAAAAGGAAGTACCAAAAAGTAGTAAATATTTGATATACCAACAGAAAGAGAGAAAATATCTAAAAGATGTCCTACGATCCTAGAAAGTTTGCCGAAGAGAGTGTGACGAGGGTTATTATGTAATGGCCAGTGAAGTAGGAAATGAGAAATCGATTCGATTAAGAGATTGAAGAGCAAGTTACTGGTTAAACAGAATATTTCTTATCCTCCCAACAGTAACAACAAGCGTTCGCAGAACTCAACCTTCGTGAAATGGGTGATGGTGCGGTGGTGGAGGGTTTATATGTAGACGTGTCATTGGCTAGCTTTAGTTCTGTGTCGTCCACAGAGCGTCACTTGTAAGTGGAAGTGAGAAGGCGAGGTGTTGAGAGGATGTTGTTGGTTTTAAATATGAAACTGTGAGGTGCATGTCAGGATGAGCGTTTTCTACGTCAGGCCGACATTATTGGAGACTTTTGTATGTCATTAAGAATCTAAAAGGCAAGTTACTTGGAATCTTGGCAGTAGATGGTCAGTGTTATCTGTGAAATGCATTGAGAAGTTGTAGAATATAATGCGAAGACAAAGGGTTTGTGGTTTTTACTATGGAATGGAATGTATGTGTACGTTATGGCCTGCTACAAACTGTGTAAAATGAAACCGTGTCTCTACGATTTACGGGAGATGAAGAAGGCCTGCTTACGCTTTTTGGGAGAAAGCATGGAGACCGTCACATAGGAAGGTGCGCCGAAAAAAGTGATATAGGCAGTAGCTGTATTTTAAAAGTATTCTATCATCCATCCTTTCTTGTTTGTGCACATGACACAAACTGTCCTGTCCATTCATTTCCATGGACAAAGCAAATACCTTTCATTGTCTTTTGAAGATAAAGACTTATATTGACTGGGCTAAAATCGACTGTTGCATCAAAATATCAATAAAATAACACATAAAACAATAACGTTGACCACATCAAAGCCGTCATTGGTGAGATCCACATAAATGATCTTCACATCCCCAGCGAACACCTCCAAAATGTGATGGCTGGTGTCGTCACGGAATGCTCCTCCTCAGGTACATAAAAGTATAACTTCCATTTTGGGCTTGCGACTTGGAACTCATGGAACTTATCAGATGACCCCTTTTCTCTTACCCAATCGTTTTAGTAACCTATCAGTACAAATGGCATGAATCTGCTAACTAGCACCTGCGACCTACCCTAGATTAAATTGCAGAGAAATCAAGACATCAAAGTATAACTATCCATCTGGGCTTGCGACTTGTGACTCATGGAACTTTCGACATGACCCCGTGCGTGTCTCTCACCTAATCGTTCTCGCGACATGTCGGTACAAATGACGTGGTTGTGTTAATTACCACTTGTGTCCTTGTTGTGACCTATATACTCTACATTACATCGCTTGGAAAACAAGACATAAAAGTATAACTTCCATTTTGGGCTTGCGACTTGGAACTCATTGAAATTCTGACATGACCCCGTGTCTCTTGCCCAAACGTTCTCGCCACATATCAGTACAAATGGCCGTGCCGTGGCGGGAACGCTTTATCCGCCCGCACGGGGCTTGTCAGTCAATAGGACTATACGCCTCGCGACACCTTTTCTGTCCGGGATAACATAAAACATGCATAATTTCTTCCTTGGAAGAGAGACCAAATGCTTATCCCGACAAGAAATTTGTCCAATTTCAGCAGGTAGGATAACAAATCCACCGCCGGAAGCAAATGTATCAATGGTTGCAACAATGATGATGTCGTAACATTCTTTGTTTCACAATGCAGTCCACTACATTGTGTATCCCATATGTCTAATGTAAACTCCCTATAAACAATCTCATCAATGACTGCAAGTTACTGTGAAAAACAAACCCTGCTATGTTCATCAGTGTATTGTACCGGTAGTAACTGTTACATGTGCAACCCTTTTAAAACGTGTAATACACGCCCCTGTATACAATATCATCATTGCCCTTAGTCTACAGATTATCAAATCTTATGGGGAACATGCACACCCCATCATGTATAATGTACTGTCCCTATAAACCATTTTCTCTATTGCGCAACTATGACCTTTGGGATCACTTCCTGTTGGGACGGGGTAAGCATGAAGCCCATCGGCATGACGTAATATCACCTAAATATAGCACGATTGCGTAATACCCACGATTGCGTAATACCTACGATTGCGTAAAACCCATTTTCCACCTACAAACATCCCCTGCAAAACCGTCAAAAGCCACTAAACGAAAAAATGCCTCGTACGTTTCTTCTCCTTCTCAAGAACTACCCACATACCAAATATCAGAGCAATCTGTCCAGCCGTTCGCGAGCTTTTCTGTACACAGACACGCACCATACAACGGTTTCCAAACATACCTATTGCATTCTGCTAATTACCTCCTAATTTGCATAACAATCATACAATTATGTACATCACTACGTAAGCTATCTGCATACCTACAGTCATTCCGATCCATCGACCCCTGCTTGCATTATTCCTTCTCAAAACCTAACACAAGAATGACTTTCACCGCCCCAGCAAAACCCCTAAGTGGTCAAAACTTACACACCTTACTATTCATTTACACAGCTACCTACCACGTAAAAATCATCACCCAAAAAAGTCCCGAAAAAAAATATCAAAACCGGAAGTTCTGCTGCAGTACAATAACACTCCGCTAGAACGCCCTGCCGTAACGCAATTCCTACCATTCCTTCCTCATGTCTAACCCTACCCACATACCAAATATCAAAACAATCCATCCATGCCTTCCCCAGATATCAGGCTGACAAACGTCCCTCTCACACACAAACAGCACTCAAAACAAACCCTTCGTTTCACGAAGGGAATGACACAAATATACTGTCCTGAGACATGTTTTGTCTCTTATGTTTTTTCATTTTGTGGTTAAAATAGCAATTATGCAAAACTTTAAAGCCAGTACGACCGGAAGAAACGGCGAGATCGCACATCTTTCAACTTGGGATGTGATCCATCCCAAGTTGAAGACGACTTATCCAGCTCCTCATGGTCATCAGTGAACAGGGCAGACGCTGATTATTCATATATTTATTTATTTGTATTCATCAGAGTAATTGGGAGGGCAAAACAGGTTCGAACAACATTTGAAAGTTGCCGTCCTTCACTTAAAAATAACACCAGCACATACAAAGCAATAACATATAACCAACAACGTCAATGCATAAAATACAGGTCATGTAAGATACAGGTCGTTATGTGTGCACGTAGGGCTTGGCTGTTAGTCCTGCGGTTAGTGCGGAGTAGCCGTGGTGGAGGGAAACCACTGCCGTTTGGATTCCCAGCCGCACAGCAGACTGGTTACACTAAGTACCTCAGACCGAAATCATATGTCAAAATACAAGGCAGTTACCGTTCTATGGTTATAGCTTTATTTTCAGTCACTTTCTTATGATGCAATATATGTTTACATTCAAGGCAGTACCACCTTAGGATGATTTCCACGAATGCAGTTGTCATATAGAGTCGATATGTTTGTGGTAAAGGAAGTTTCCATCTTACGATGTTGTGATGAAGGCAATTATCGTCTGCAGCTGAAGATGTTGATGTTGAAAGCAGTTGCATTGTGTCTTAATTATAAGATATTTCAAGACGTTCTTGGCGATGCCCTGCGACTTTTTTTCCACTTCCGGTGACATCCGTTACAGCCGCCTGTTCCGCATCCCCAATGAATGTAATAGCCAATGCCCGGAAATCAGTATCTGCCGAACACTCCTCCAGTTGAGCTTCATACGCTATGGCCAAAAATCGTCATTTGTTAGCCTCAGGATGACCCGGCCGTCTCCGCCAAGGCTTTCAGCAGGGCGACCATGGTGGCTGGTTCGAATGACGTACCTCGTCTGCCGGCGTAGGCCCTGGCTTCTCGTAGTAGGCGCTCCGTGTCCCTCTCTGTGTCCTTGCAAGAACTACTGAACACAATTCGAATGGAATAATTGAAATGGGAAACAAATGATAACAAAACATAAATGAGCAACAACAATTAGATTATTAACAATAAGGCAAATTGGAAACAAATGATTTCATTTTGATATGTCTAAGTAGATTAAAAGACAACAGCTAGGCTCCACAGCATGCTAGGAAAACATATTTTAAACAAGAATGTTATGGTCCAGTGTGTCAAACGCCTTTGTGGGGTCAATAAAAACGCTTCAGTCAGCTGTACAGGATTCATAGCATTGAACCCTTTCTCTGCGAGAAGATGTGCAGCAGATTGTGTCGAGGGACCTGGGCGAAAGCCTGACTGGGCCTATGTTATAAAGCTGTTTGCTGTCAGATACTAGTACAGTTGTGTGTTTACTGTTCGTTCTAGTACTTTGAGACAACAGGTAGTATGCTGACTGGTCTATAGTTATTTGGTGTATCCTGCTTTTCTGTATTGGTGATAGGCGTGCCTTTTTCCAGTCATCTGGAAACTCACTTCTTCTTAGCAGAGGTTCATTAGATATGCTCATCAAAGATGTAGCAATGTAAGGCAATGACCGGCAATATGTACCCTGCCTAGGAACAGTGATAGTATTTCTATGAAAATAATTAGAACTGGGGCAAATGCCTGTCATTTGCCTCGTGGACCATCCCAGCTTTAGAACATTTAAACTGTTTTGGTATTTTTTTAGTACATTGCAGTTCAAGTTAACCTAAAATTGCCCACTGAAGAGGTAAAAGCCCACCAGAATTGGCACTGTCGACTTCCCATCACCACCACATCTTTGGAAAGGCAGCCCTCGGAGACGAAGCCTGCCGCTTCCTTGGCGTAGTTCGGGGAACCTGTGCCATCATATAATCTCTTGTAAAGCATCCAACGTTTCTGAAAAAAAAACCTGTTCTGTTGACTCAACTGTTCCATACATAACCTCAACATCTCCTGCAGTTTTCTCAGCAACGGCTTGTCCTGCTCTAGAGCAGGTTTACGTACATCGCTGCTGGTAGTCGGTGAAACCCCGAGCTTGCTGTCGCTACCATTGTTGTTGTCATCTTTCCCGCGACGGCCGTTGGCCCCTAAGTAATCAGTATAATGCAATGTTACAAGTCGATCCTTCATCGCACGGAGAAGTCCTGGACATTATCTGCACATGTGGTCAGCTCTTTCCGCAGGGGCTCAACTTTGTCAGAGATGAGCTTCTTCTTCGGCAATAGTTTCGCTGGACCGTTAGTAATAATTTTTTTTTAATCTAGCTCTTTTGAAAAGGTGACTGTCTTAAAAATTCCCTAATTCTGTCAATATTAATCCTCCCGACACAAATGGTATCATGACACTGAACATTATTAACAGGTGGTGGCAGCATTGCCATTGGCGTCGATGTTCACATTGGGATTGTTTAGGTCATTTTGGTTGTTGTGGATGTTCTGCTTACAGAATAAAAACACTGGTTCAGTTCAGTTTGCTAATAAACATAGGCGTCTTATCCCAAAAGCAATCAGTCTGCTCTAAACAGATATGGGTGGTGTCGGGTCGATGTTGGTGTTGTCCGTGTCGATTGATCCAACGTGAATGATAACTAGTTGTTGTCATTTTTTGAAGCTTGACGCAATGTGCTTGATTTTGTTGTAACTGGGCTTTAATGAACTTGAACATTCTTACATGGGCTATGACCCTTTCTATCTCCGCTCCCGTCATAGTGAAATTAATGGCTGCTCCCGCACAAAACTGTGGATAGTTTCACCTTCATCCGTGCCTAACTGCTGGAGGAAATATTTCAAACGGGAATCCGCTGCTGCGACTGAAAACCGATTTGGACTGACGCAACGGCCCTTGGACGAGGGGTTGCACAGGGGCTTGGACGAGGGGTTGCACAGAGGCTTGGACGAGGGGTTGCACAGGGGCTTGGACGAGGGGTTGCACAGGGGCTTGGACGAGGGGTTGCACAGGGGCTTGGACGAGGGGTTGCACAGGGGCTTGGACGAGGGGTTGCACAGGGACTTGGACGAGGGGTTGCACAGAGCGGCTTGGACGAGGGGTTGCACAGGGGCTTGGACGGGGATAACGGTGGTACGTTGTCGTTGTTGCCACCGTTGATGTTCTGCCCAGCGTTTCCTCCATTGTTGTCCTGCTATGAATGATGATGGATACCAAGTTACCAGTAGGGTTCCATTAACGAGTACTGTAAATGCAGTACGCCATGAATTGTACAATATATCTATAAGCATCTTCTTGTGTTTCCCCTCAGCAATTCATTCTTGAATTTGTATGACAGACGTAGAGCACATTTATTCATACCTGTATTTCAAGGGCAGGTCTTTGGCAGGTAGTTTGAGTATTTAACCAACTTAGAAATTATTTTTTTTTTAAATCAAGCGCAGGCTTTAGCAGTAGTTTCAGAAAGTCAACCCACCGCTTTCCATATAGTTTGGTATGCGTCGGAGTGTTCTTTGCACTGGATGCAACATAATAAATATGGCTGAAGTTTTGAATATCAAACCAGAATGCCATACCTTGTCAAAGGCCCTCGAAAAAATCAAGAAAAACGGAAAGAACTTCTTTCTCGTCTTCAAAAGCCTTAAGGATAGTATGACAAATATAAACTAGCTGTTTGCTGGACTCGGCCCGGCTGAGGTGAAGCTGCCGCCTGAGCCGACGCGGGGGGTGAAGCCGGAGGAGCGGGGCGCTGAGGACGAATCATAACTACCCCAGCCGCCTCTGGACGCTCAGGAAAACCGCGAAGGTCAAAGAGGGGCTAGATGGGAATTCGCAACGTTTAAATACCCCCTTAAGCAGGTGAGAATGTTCATGTGTGTCGTGAGGTCACGTGGACTGCTCCCGTCCAGGTGTCGCCTTTAAAGAATGTGAAACCAGGTCAGGAGCGTCTTTGCACCTCACTTAGAATAGCCATATGGATCATGATCAGCCAGTCACAGCACAGGAAAGATAGGTGTAAATGATTCCCAGTGCGCTAAAAGTATTATTTATTCTACCTGTATTCAAAATTGTGTAACCACCCTACAGTCCCCAAATAAATGAATATCTGGTTGGTCTACTTCTCTACAATAATTCTCTACATATTGATGTATCTATCAAGTAAACCAATATCTTATAGGATCGTGTTGGCCAAGTTGATAACGTTGTGGCGGGTCCCATGCCCGAACCACTGCATGTTGCGTCTCTTGGCTGTTGTTCGTAGTGGTTCCTGTGGGCCAAAGAGGCCATGTAACCTACAAGTTCATGCACGTGATCGTTTGTTATGTGTTATTAGTACGAGATGTGGAGCAGTCTGATTTGGATAGTAATTCTTGAGGTCTCTTCTGCCCAATCGAAAAAATGTGACATAGTGTTTAAAGTTTTGAAGCATCCTGCCATGCTTTTGTTCACTTTCTTAGATATGGGTGAGCCCAGGAGGTCCTGAAAACCCCTTCCGCCTTTCCTTATAGTATTGTATGCGTACATCTCTAGATACGATAGCCTTTCCTTATAGTATGGTATGTGTACACATCCAGATACATATCCAGACGGCAGAGGAACAAGAAATAATGCACAGCACCAGTTCCTGGTCGTTTGCCCAATAAAAGGGGTGGTGCCAGTACATATCCATTTATTCAGGACGTTCTTTGCACTGTATGCGTGTCCCAAGCACAGTAATTTTAGTCTTCTTCGCCATAATGTTTAGCAACTGTAGCAGATAATACAAAATCGTGAGGAATCCGGCCTGCTCCGATCCTCTTGGATGGCTTTCTGGTAATCTCCTACTACCGGTAGTGGCTGGACCGGTCCAGGCTGCGGCTGCCCCGGCTGGAGCTGAGCTGGTCCCGGCACAGGAGTCGGCGCCAGTGGCTGCTGCCTCGGCTGGGCTGGATTCCTCATCCCAATCAAAAACATACGATATAATATTTAGAGCCTTAAAGCACCCTGCCATGCTTCCTTCAAAATGGGTGAGACCAGGAGGTCCTGAAAGACCCACCACCTTTCCTTATGTTATGGTATGTGTCAGGGTGTCCTCTACACTGGATGTAGTTTTAGTCTTCTTCACCATAAAGTTTATCAGCTGTAGCAGAAAACACTTCTCGAACCACCCTTACTGCTGGGGCTGGGTTCCTGGGGCGTTGCATCGCTCCAGCTCTCCTCTCGACGTGCCGAGGAAACATGTTATCTTGGTCATACTTAATATAGTCAGACAACAGCCATTTCTCAGCTGCTGGTTAATCATTTTGATGATGATGATGATGAATGGTTTATTAATAAAAAATCACTCGCAGCCTGTTTGGCTGAATTGCGGATTTCGTACAGATAATTTTGTCCAGCCAGAGCTAATTCTAGAAATATTAAAACATCTATAACATCAATTATATCTTAAACATTTAAATAACGATTAAAATTCTGACATTGATAAAGCCAAATACGTGCGTGTAGCAACACTTTAAAACACAACAGATATCCTTAGATACAAACACACACACACTTGATCTTTATAGTATGAGTGATTCAAAATGAACGATTTTAAATAAATATAAAAATTTCTTTATATTAATAAGTGATGTCTATAACTGCTCTGTATTGTACAATATCTATAAGCATAATGTTGTGTTCCCCCTCAGCAATTAAGTATTGGATTTATGACCAGACTTGGAGCATACATGTAGTTTCGGACTTAACCAATTTAGAAATTATCAAATAGATCAAGGGACGGGCAAGCAGTTTTGCAAGTAGTTTCAGAATTCAACCAATTTAGAAATTATCAAATAGATAAAGAGATGGGCTTTAGCGGGTCGTTTCATAACATCCTTGAGGGTTTCACTCCCTTTATCTGTCAGTACTCTCTCGGGTAGGCGGGTCGGTAGCAGTGACCAATCCGATACCCATCGTGCTATCTGTCATAAGGCATCTCTCTTAATTGCTGAAGAGCTCCCTTTTGAAATATAGTTAGGGAAGTGTAATAAAAAACGACCAATACTTTTGGGAGACAACACAATCACTGCTTCATTTCATGAATCCTCATGTGACGTGTAATTGATATTTTCTGGGCTGCCCTGTAGTCGCATTTTTGACAGGTGAAATTCCCCGTGTATATTCTCATGTGTCGGACCAATGCACATTTGTATAGTGTGCTAAACCCGAAGTTTTGGCACGTATGGCGCTTTGGAACAGCTTAATCTTGGACCTCTTGTACAGCTTCGCCTTCGATGTCTAACATGAATGACAAATTGATTGACAATGACAATTAGATGAGGTACATCAAAGATACAATTTATCTCTAAACAGAAATTGTCAGCCCAACGTTCCGTTTTCATATAGTTAACTTCATGGTACTACCAAATGGTCGGGAAAAAATTCAGGTCAGTGTCGTAATGTTCCGTTTCTTAATAATCAACATTCCTCCCATAGTCCGCGGATGATTTTCTCTCCCGGAGGTTTGAACTTCATGCTTGTTTGTCCTCTCACCAATCCATATTCCGTCATAGTCGGTACCTCCTGGCACTCTTGAGCCAGTGTGACACAAACATGACATCAGGAAGAAAACACTTTTAGCTAAATTTTCTGCCCAAATTCTTGTTTGCTCAGTACGTGCAGGGATGCCTCCTTGCTCGAAACAAAGTAAGTAAGTGTTAAGTAAGATTGGTTTATTGAGTAAACACACAAAGCCTCGCAGTCAACCATGACTGTCTGAATTGTTCTTGTGTTTACAAAACAAATAAATATAGATAATTGCATTTTCGCAAATTCTGTAAATAATAAGTATTAACTAAAATGCGAACGTAGTACATGACTGAGTAAAAACTCACATATTTACAGTATAAAATTGTGATTTAAACATTGAGATCATCCTACATTTACATTACACTAGACAGACGGTATGATATATTGCACTTATCATGTACTGGTGACATTAGCATTATTGAGCAACCTAACCATGTATGTTATTGCACTACTTCTGAAATGTTCGGTTCTTGTTCTGAAATTGTCCAGCTGTTTGCATTGCTTGATCGTATAGTGCGACCACTAATTTAATGTCACCACGTCTAGCGGGAAACCAGTGGTGGCAGACAGAAGACTCCAGCAAGAGTTTTTTTTTTGCTAAGCTCAGGCACAGCTGATTTCCACGTTACTCCAGGGTTACAAGTCCTAGGACGAGAATGGCATTTGCGTGGTTGGAGTACAAATAAGACAAAACAACAGAAATACAAAACAACAGACTTTCAACCGACAAACCACATCCTAGGTGTGAGATCTGACAATAGATTTGAACTCAGCTCATTCTGCTCTTACTAGTTTGTTTTGTGAAGTAAAGTGACGGTTTAAATTTTTTTTGTCAGCCTGCATTTATGCTACTGGAAAGGGTCACTCGCCGAGTTTTTCTGGACTTGAAACAATGTTCCTGTACTGTAAGTGTTGTTCAGTTACTCGAAATGTTGTCTGTGACCTCTTACGCAATCTACGTCTACGAAGTGGTGACGGCATGTGGAAAGTTACGCGTCCATTGCACAACAGCACATAATTCAGAAAAAATACACTGTTGAGTGTACTGACATTTTCCTTCAAGCTTGTTTATGAAAATTTCAGTACTGGTAATCTCCAGTTTTCCCTGTAAAGAATGGAGAATCATGGAGATAACTGGTGTTCATAATATTGTAGACTTAGATATTTGAAGACTTGTGGACAAAATCTATGCCAGGAACTGGTAAATATTGAGTCCTTTGTGATACACAATTTTGAATACACGCCTTCAAGATAGGGCTTGGGTTTGTGAATTTATTTTTTTCAACTTTATTGCAGGCAATTGGCCCATATCACATACATAAGAAAAAAACATAGAATACAACAATACAAATACACTTTATATACAATAAAATGTTCATGAGTCGGGGATTTTGTAGATAAGATTCACAAAGTGTGTCCAGAATTTGCTATGGATCTGAGTAGAATAAGCGGGAGATAATGTTGTTTTTAGATGCGGCGATGTGTTGTACAAATGCATGCGTTAGTTCTCTCCTAGCTTCAAAAATTTGGCTGCCACTATCACTCGTTAGATAGCCTAACACAATCCTAAGAGCATAATGTTATACGCTACGCGTAGCCTGCGAATCGTACCCAATTATACTGACACCACTTATAACGACCTTCAGAGATCTGCAGGACAAGAAGGATTTTATTGTTGCTAGAATCTTGCCACAGATACCATAGCTGGCAAGTTTATTCAGCAAACCTCTATGCCATGCCTTGTCAAAAGTGTCTCGCTACACCTGTTCCGATTGTAAGAATGGAAGTGGTGATTGCGGTGAGCAATATTTAGCAGCAGCACACTCAGAGATGTAACATGGCTGCCTGTTAGGTCTCTACTGGTTTTCCTTTGATGGAACAAAGTTATCAATTCCAGCAAGAAACGAATCAGACAGAAGGACAGCTATTTTTGAGGCAGAGTTTTGAATATTGTTGGAAGTGGAATCTCAGCAATGTGTTACCCTCGTTCTGTCCACTTTAGATGATGTTTAGGGAGCCCAGAGGTGACACAAGAGCGACTAGGAGACTGGAGTTGAGACGACGTGAACTGATCTTTATTTCTTTTCCCCGGCTACTCCCCGACGCATGCGTGTCGGCTCGGACTATCCCATTATCCATAAAGGGGGTTATTTCTACATGGCAACACTCTCCCCTCTTTTAAAGTCATCTCGGAACAATAACAATAAGAAACTATTAATGAACACATATATATGGTTGTTTAGTACTATGAAAAATAAAGGATATATTCTATTCTATTCTCCTTTGCGTTAGCCTCTTTTTTTTTTCTTTAGCTTTGGCACCGATAACATCTTTAACCTTGGCACTGATAACATCTTTAACTTTGGCACAGATAGCATCTTCAATAAACTGGCTTCACTGCTACTAACAGAAGCTCCAACGTACTGACTGTTTTAGAACAGTTAACACAACATTAGGCCTGATCTAAATTCTGAGCTGGAAGTCCTGCAGAGTCCACACAACTGGAATCCATCAGTCTCTTTGTTATCCATCAATAACCAACATACATGTCTCTCAAATATGGAATGATTTTCCACAATAACCTTGCATTTACTGTCCACAATATAATTGTCCCATGAGACTCTTCTCATTCAGCGGGTAATCCACAGGCACAGCGGCACTGGTGCAGCGGGTAATCCACAGGAATAGTAATATCCACAATAACAGCAGGTAATCCACAAGAATAGTAATCCACTGCAGTTCACAGTCTACACGAATAACAGGTACTCCATCCCCTTAGCTGGGCGCGTACATGCGAATTATCGGTATTAACTGTCCACAGTGAAGGCACGACTGATATAATTGCCCAGGATGCCCTGCTCCCGCGTTCCACATGTTCAGTGGCCATGGTGTCCCCACATTCCACTCTGCTGCATTTACTGTGTTCACCGTTGGTACTCTCAAGTAGCCTGGTTGGCCACCCACATCATATGTGAGAGTCCGTGGTGGTCTCCTATTTCGTCTTGGTCTGTTCTCTTCTACTTCTGCTGGTTCTGGAACCTCCTCAGCACCCTGAGACACACAGGGCTGGTCCTCAGACTCAACTTCACCGTCAGTTTCTTCATCCCTTTCACTACCTGTACTTCCTCTCTGGTCTTCTTGTTCAGCTCCAATTTCGACTCTGTTGTCTGCAAGTTCTTCTTCCTCATTATCACTCCTCTTGTCCTCTCTTTGAGGTGTTTTCCCTTTGCTCCGGTTGTCCACTGGAACCTCTAGAGGCAGTCCGTCACACGGTAGTAGCATATTTCTATGCAACACTCTTGACCTTCCTTCTCTGCATTCTGGGCGTACCTCATACACTGGAATATCTTTCCCCTTCTGCTTCACAATGATATGGACTTTGTCCTCCCAGTGGGAACGCAACTTGCCCGGTCCTCCTCTGTCCGTCATATTTCGAACAAGGACCCGGTCACCACTGGACAAACTGAGACCGTGCACCTTTCTGTCGTACTGCTTCTTCCCTTTTGCACCTGTTTTCCTGGCATGCTGACTCGCAATCCTGTAGGCCTCCTGCATGCCACGTTTCCATTTCTTGGCATACTCAGGATATGATTGAACCTCATTCTCCTTGTCTTCAATCCCGAACATGAGGTCCACTGGCAGGCGGGGGTGATGTCCATACAACAGAAAGTGAGGCGAATACCCAGTGCTCTCATGTCGGGTGCAGTTGTACGCATGAACCACTTTGTTAAGAGACGCCTTCCAATCTGTTTTCTGGGATTCTGGGAGAGCACGTAACATCGCTAGCAAAGTCCGATTAAACCTCTCCACCTGACCATTTCCCTGGGGGTGATACGGGGTTGTTCTCGAGGGCGACACTCCACTCAGCTGATGTAGGCGTTGAAACAACCTATTTTCAAACTCTGCTCCCTGGTCATGGTGAATCTTGAGAGGGTACCCAAATCTAGGAATGAAGTCATTAAAGAGCTTCTCTGCCGCTGTTCTCCCTGACTTGTTCCTGGTTGCATATGCTTGAGCGAACCGTGTGAAATGGTCCACAACCACCAAAATGTACTCGTAGCCACCTTTGCTCCTTTCAAGGTGGACGTAGTCAATGGACACCAGTTGTAGCGGCTCAGTGGTGATGATGTTAGTAAGTGGGGCTTTGTCTGGAATGTTTGGCTTCCGGCGCTTAATGCACTGACACTTGGAGGTACAGTATTCAATTATGTCTCTCTGCATCTTTGGCCAGTAGAACCGTTGTCTTGCCAGGCTGACAACCCTGTCTGCTCCCAGATGGCCCATTTTGTCATGTAGTTCTTGGTACACAATGTTCCTATATTCCTTCGGGAGCACTACTTGCAGTACTGGACCAGCTCTCCGGCGGAGAATGCCCTCATCATCGATCTGCAGCTTTTTCCACTCCCGCATGTATTCTCTTGTACCAATTGAGTTGTCTTGCCTCTCTCGGGTAGTGGGATTCCTCCCCCCTTCTTTCAGCTCTATCACCTTTCTAATGGCCGAGTCCCGACGTTGCGCTTCACCGATCTCCTTCTTGCTCAATGGTCCTATACTTGCACTCTTGTCTTCAGGTGGTAGACTGTCAATGTTCGTAGTGATAGCACTTATCCATGTGGCATCTCCTTGATCCACTGCCTGCATGGCTTGGATGGTGGCACTCAGTACATCACCACTCACTTCTTCTGTGCAGGTAGCCATAAACTGCTCAGCATCTCCTGGACCTGGTACTCTTGACAGCACATCTGCATCTGCATTAGCTTTCCCAGGTCGGTACTTGATGCTGAAGTTATAGTCCACCAACTCTGCCACCCATCGGTGACCTGTCGCATTCAACTTGGCCGTGCTCAGAACGTAGGTGAGTGGATTATTGTCGGTATATACTTCAAAAGATGGGGCGTAGTACAGGTAGTCTCGGAACTTCTCAGTAATGGACCACTTGAGAGCCAAGAACTCCAACTTCCCCGAGTGCATGTGGTAATTCTTCTCTGCCGGTGACAGTGTCCGTGAACCATATGCAATCACCCGGAGCTTGCCCTCTTGCTGTTGATATAATACTGCGCCCAAACCAGTGGCTGATGCATCTGTGTGCAGGATAAATGGTTTCTCAAAGTCAGGGTAGGCCATCACAGGTGGGCTGGTCAGTTGTTCTGTCAGTTGATTAAGGATATCTTGGTGTTCCTCAGTCCACTGGACTGGTTGCTTCGCAGCACTGTCCGACAGCAGGTCGTACAGTGGTTTAGCAATTCTACTGAAGTCCTTGATGTACGTCCTGTAGTACCCGAGGAACCCAAGCACCCGTCGTACATCTCCTACAGTAGTGGGCTTCTTGTCTCTGATTGCCTTGACTGCTGCTGTATCTTCTGGATCCATCGTGTACCCATCTGCAGTGACTAGCTTCCCGACATACCTCACCTGTCGTCGGAACATCACACATTTCTTTGGCTTCAACTTACAGCCATGTTCCTGGAACCTGCGCAACACTCTCCTGATGCGCTCGACATGTGACTCAAAGCCTTCGCTGTAGACCATGGTGTCATCCATATACGGTTCGCATATTTCATGGCTCAAGCCCTCGAGTACTTCTTCCATATGCCGTTGGAATGCTGGAGGCGCATTCTTTAATCCCATGGGGACGCGAACCCACTCATAGAGTCCGTATGGCGTTACAAATGCTGTGTATTTCCTACTTTCTTCCTCCATGTACCCCTGATGGTACGCCTTTCCTAGATCCAGTACAGAGAACCATGTGTTTCCCTTCAACCTGTTGAGCACATCTTGAATCCTCGGGAGGGGCTGGCGATCTGGCACTGTTTTCTCGTTCAGTGCCCGGTAATCAATACATAGTCTCATTCCTCCATCCTTCTTCCGTACGCACACCATTGGTGATGAATATGGTGATTTGGATTTCTGGATCCATTCTTGGTTAATCAAATCTTCGATATATTCCTTAACCTCCTTGTACAGTGGGGTGGGAATTGACACGTAATTCTTCTGAACTGGTTCTTTATCAGTCAGGTTGATGTTTAACTTGAGCCCCTCCATGCTGCCAATGTCCTGGTCATCCCTCGAAAAGGCCTGACACTCTTCCCTCAGCATCTGTCTAACGATCTCTTCTTGATCCTCTTCTAAGTGGGAGAGGTCTACCGGTGGATCCCACAATTCCCCCAGCTCATTACTCGCCTTCCTCACTGTGTTCACTTGAACTGGCTCTGACTGCGGAGGTTTTTCAGACTCGGAATCTTCAGACACTCTCTGCAGCTCAATGGGAACTGCTGACCTAATCGTCTCAACTCGACCCAGAACCGTTTTCGCTGGGAGGTGAATGTCGTACCTGCTAGTGTTGGTCACCGGTACTTTGACCATTCCAGATGGGCTGACTGATGTAAGGACAGGTCCCACCTCTAAACCTGTGGGCCAATGTCCCGCTTCGTCTGGTTCGAACAGGACCAGCTGCTTCTCTTCCACGGATCCCTTGGGGATTTTGCACCTCACCTGGACTGTAGCCCCCTGAGATAGTCTCACTCTCTTACGACCCACTCGTATGCTTACTGGAGTCACGTTACTGAAATCTTCAATCATGTTCACGAGGGCAGCTGCCTTCTGTGGTGGGACGGGCATCACTTTGGTAAGCAATGTTGGACAGTCATCCTTACAGCACTTCTGAATCTCTTCAATCACATTGTACCCTATAATCGGTTGTACTTGGTTATTGTCGGACGTCGTCAGAAATGGTACAATCAGTTCAGGTGACTGGTCTTCACTTAATCTGAACCTCACTTCAACCCAGCCACTGTAGGGAATCGGAGTGCCATTGGCCGCTTGTAAACTAAAACTTGTCGAGTCCTCCAGGATCTCTATCACTTGTCGAACCTCAACTCCAGGTAAGTGTTCCTCCCTCCACCTGTCTGACATGATGCTTACCTGGGCTCCCGTATCCCACAGAGCCATAACTGGTTTATTGTCCATGAGGCATGCTACTTGACACTTATTTCCAATCAGTTTGGTGATCTTCGTTCGTTGAGTTGGAGTTAGATGTGAAGCCGACATGGCGTTGATGTGAACTTGCTGATTATTTCTAGTTGGTGTTCCTGTTGGCTGTTGATTATTGTCACTGTCGGTGTTGGTTGTTGTTTCTTCCTTTCGTTGTTGACGGGGTTGTTTGTGGGACTGTCTTGAGCTGTTTAGGACGACCCCTCGTCCCTTGGGGGTGTCCTCGCGGCGTTTCCCTGTTTCCAGCACCGTCTGGCAATATGGTTGCTTCCGCCGCAGCGGAAGCAGTGCCCACACCACTCTGCCTCATTCTGGATACACCTGTCACACCGCCGCCTGGAGGTTGCTGATGTTGTGACAACCCGCACATTGGCTGTACCAGACAACACCTGGTCTGTTCGGGGTGGGTTGCGCGGGCGTGCCCCTTCAAACAGACCACGGCCATGTGCAATCAGGTACTGCCCGCTCATCTTCCCTAACTCCTCCAGAGACTTCGGTTTCCTCTCCCGCAGGTGGACTGACAAATCCACAGGGCACAGATCCAGGAATTGTTCCTGGATGATCAAGTCACAAATTCCTTCATATGTCTTGGGGGTATCAGACAGCTCGATCCACCTGTTCAGGTAACCCCTAAGACGTACAATGTACTGGTCCGGCCCTTCCCCCTCCTGAGGAACTTCAGACCTGAACTTCTTCTTGAACCCGTCTTCCGTAAGTTCATATCTCTTAAGAATGGCATCCTTCACTTTCTTGTAATCTTTTGCATCATCATCCGATAGCCTGCTATAAACTTCCAGTGCCCTCCCCGTGAGTAGGGCGCTCAGTAGGGACGCCCACGTGTTTTCCGCCCAGTGGTTAGCACGTGCAAATCTCTCAAACCTCAAGAGGTACTCGTCTATTCCTTCGCCTTCTGTGAAGCTTGGTAATCTTGGCGTCTTCGCCTTGACCTCCTCCGCATTTTGCTTTTGTACCGCTTTAATTTCAGCTTGTTTCAGCTTTAGGGCCTCTAGCTCCAACTCATGCTTCCTCTGAGCATCTCTTTCCCTTGCCCTCTCGTCCCTCTCAATGGCCTGTTGTTTTTCGACATACTCGAGGATACTCGGCCCTTCTAGGCCCATTTTCGTGGCCTGCTCTATGAGCGTGTCCGTCATGGTTGGTTCACGTCAAGAATCTACCCGCTACACAAAAAGTACAACACTCCTGAACTTAGTTCCTCCGATAAAGAACTGCCGCCCTCCCCCTCTACAACCGCAGCGCCATCTTGTTGACCTCTGAACTATTTGTTTACAACAAATTGACCTCTCTGACCTGTGGTCACGTGTCTTCTTTGGCGCGAATCCTTTTCTGTCACAACGTCGGGTTCCAGTGGCGGTCAAACTTCTCCTGTCGTGATCATCCGATCGGCTCCCTTTCCTCTAAGTTTTACGATCTCGGTGGAACCTCCATTTTGTTACCCTCGTTCTGTCCACTTTAGATGATGTTTAGGGAGCCCAGAGGTGACACAAGAGCGACTAGGAGACTGGAGTTGAGACGACGTGAACTGATCTTTATTTCTTTTCCCCGGCTACTCCCCGACGCATGCGTGTCGGCTCGGACTATCCCATTATCCATAAAGGGGGTTATTTCTACATGGCAACAAATGCATGTTCTGAAACCGTCCCAGTCAGCTTGGGAGTAACGGTAGATTGTCCGATGAAAGGGGACATCAGATGATTCTTTTCGCTTAGCTTCAACCTTAATGGACACCACAGAGTTATCAGAAGTTTCCAATGGGGATAGTACAGTAGGAACACGTATATCAGGGCAAGTAGTAAGGAAGAGGTCTTACGTATATTGGCCATTAACGTCCGGAACACGGGTGGGTTGGTTTACAATCTGAGTAAGCTCATAGGAAATTGAGAAATCATGGCAGTATCTACCCTCGTCGTCTGTCTTATTAGAGTACACTAACCACTCCTTATGATGGACATTGAAGTCCCCACAAATATGTATGCTTGCTGACGGCCATTCGGACAAGATTCTGTCGATTTTTTTTTCAGATAGCTGATCAAAGATGACAACACCGTCCTCTTGTGGCCGATACAGCGCAAATATAAAGGAAGTACAATGGACAAGTGCCACGCAGAAGCACATGTATGGAGAGTCAGGGTCTTCATGGGTTAGATCCCTCCCGCATGGAAACCCGTCCTTGATGTAGGCACCCAGTCCATGCCCATGACGATTCAACGAGTCGTGCTTGGTGATAAGAGAGGAGTACCCATGTGTTTCAAAATCGTTTTCTAAGACTGACGGATTTAGACCTACTTCTTGTTCCATTCGAATTTTTCTCCGACAGATTGCTAATTACTATTTGTCTTTGGTTTCTTGGTTCTAAAGTTTTTCTGGCCTTTGCCTGCTCGCTGTACCTCTCAGTGTAGAGCGGGGTTCCGGCCATACAGGTCTGCTGCACAGTGTTCTAAGTTTTGGGTAGGAATCTCACATTTCTCCATTTCGAGAGAACTGGCTTATTAAACACAAGAAAATACAAGATAGTATCAACTTGCGAAAGTGGGTAACTCATTTTTTTAATGTTTAGTACCAAAGACTTACACTGAATTGAGAAGAATACACTACATATTACGTTAAAGTCAAAGACTCAAAATTTGGTTGTCCTGCTACGAATTATGTGAAAAATAGCTTTCTCAACGCAACTAGCGTGAAAGCTGTTGGTAAAATGTCTGTTTGTCACCTGGGCTGGGATAAACACACTTCAAACCTTGCCTGCCCAATTCATGGACTGAATTATAAGAATCCACAGCTTTGAAGAATATAGAGTAGTCTGGGAATCTGAATCCCAATTATATATCGAACAAAACCCTCTGTGAGGGTATCCCGATCAGGTGAGGTGCAGGTCCGTGCGGCCGGTGGCGTGAGGTGGGGCTATAACAAAAAATAAAGTGCATAGTGCAGCAAACAAAACTAAAAATTGTGCGTGACTATATACAGTAGAAGCCAGTTAATTGCACAATATATTAACGCACACTTCTGTTAATTGCATGGAATCCCCAAATAAGCGCGGTCCATCTAGATAACTTCGCATTATTGCACCAGCCGGATAATTGCACGAAGTTCACTGGCAAATAGACCGTGCAATTAAGCGGCTTCTACTGTACAAGGCCGCAGATGTCCCCGACTTTCATCTGGGAGATGGGGTGGCCCGTGTGTTGGACTGACCCCAACTTGAAACTAGTAAGCGATGAAGCAGTAACAATGTGTGTGGGTAGCTTGTTCCAGTCACTTACTGTTGTTGGAATTTTCGAAGATAACTGGTTCTGTATATTTCAGTCCGGCAAGAGAGTGAAAGGTGGAAACAAACATAAAATCATGAAATTCTTTACAGTGATTTCTTCTGAGATGTGGAATATGGAAGAAGAAACTAAGGATGATTTATTTGTGCTTCTGTCGTAAGATCTGATAGGTATTAATTAAGACATTTGGTAAATGGTCTCAATGCTACTATATAATCAGCCAGACAGTACAGTTATACCCAGCCACGCCATCACACGAACAGTCGTGCATGCATTTTTTACTGGATACATCTAATCAAACATATGAAAAATAATTCTACACTGTAAAGTTCGTTTTGATTTTTATCTTAACGACAGTGTTAGGAAAGCTTTGTAGACTGATGTTAAAATAACTACAGATCGGTTCTTGGTGTGCATCTTTTTTTTATATTTGCATATCCCTTCCTAGGCCTTGTTAAAGATGTGCTCAGTGGCAAATACATGGACTTAGCATCATCATCAATAATCATCCCCTATGAGGTGCACTACACTTAGAATGAATGACAACAGTACAGGTATACAATCATCTACTAATCACTAACTACTTAAAAGTAGCACTATGAAGCGGATTTTGACGCCATAACTGACTCAAAGAGAAGACCTCCTATGGCAAAAATTGTCTCTTGATGTCGTTTCCAGATACCAGAAGGCGAGCCACTAAGTAATGCGTCATCGTTCGTTTGTGGACATGGTAAATGACAATGTTCTTGGCTGACAAGTTTTATTCAAAATACACAGGCTTGCAGGATATCCAGCTGACATCCTGAATTGTTGTGAACATCACAAATGCTACGTAGCTTCATTGTATAATTACGATAAAAACAATATTAGGGCACCAATTCATATAAAAAGTCGCATATGCCATCAAGACATTTCTAAGCTTTATCTTTGAGAACATGCTATGAACATCACAAATGGTAGTTCCATTTTGCAATTACGATAAAAACAATATTAGGGCACCAATTCATATAAAAAGTTGCATATGACATTAGAATATTTGTAAGCTTCTTTTCTTTGAGAATACATATATTCTTGGCTGCTGAATAGGTCGACGTGTTTACTTGACAATGGAGTGTATGGTTAATACGTATTAGGTGTCTTACAAATATAATTGCCGTAAGCTTTCTGTTGTGTTACTCTATGGTGGTTTTAAGACATCTAAATTCTAATTGTGTCATAGACTAGTTAAACATTGACGCTGTGCATTTAAGGCACAGCGTCAATGTTTAACTCGTGTCGTTTTCTATCTATCTATCTATTTCTCTCTCTATCTAAATCCCGACCAGGTAGGTGCACGGTAGTGTAGCCAATGGTGGTGCAAAAAAGTAGGTGCAATAAACAAATCTTAAATAAAAAGGTGAAAAAACAAACAATGTGAAGTGTCAGCCACACTAATATACCTCAGACTACTTCAGTGGGTTGGGGAGGCCCATGTGCTGGGCTAGTCCTATCTTGAAGGTACCAAGTGTTAGTGCGGTGTATGTTGGGAGGCTGTTCCATTCTATTGCTGTCTTAGGGAAGTAGCTGGTGCTGTATATGTCTGGTTATCAGGCGAGTGTAACATACCGGTGTGGATGTCTTCTAAAGATCGGTTACAACAATTTTCATCAATCAATGACTGTTTTTGAAAGGGTACATTACATACCTCCCAAATTTTCGATGTCTATCAGTACATCGTCGTCAGGGGAATGACCTAATCTCAGTTCTCGCGAGAGAACACGAGACTAGGTCAGGCTTGCGTGGATCATCTGCCCCCTCCCACCGCCTCCTTGCGGAGAAGGGGTAGGTAGCACTTGGGCAGCTCCCAACCCTCATTCCGGTTCAACTTCGCAGCCTCTAGTTGAATGTGGATGGCCTCTTTAATCTTTCTATGTGCATTGCGTGCTTCTAAGTCAATAATGTCTATGTTGTCCTTCTAAAGATCATCTTGAATAATTACAAACATGGTGGCTGTTGCACTAATGGTGTCACAAATACTACTCAATATTGGCATAATACACCGTAACTATGGTAGCCATTGAATTTAGTCAGGATAGAGCAGAACGCCAGTGAATGTAGCGAAGCGGTTCTCGTTGCTATGCAACGCGTAGTATCCAGGCGACCCGATGGCCAGCCACACCCTGTCTCCTCTGCGCAGGTGCAGAACGGCGGTGCTGGAGCCGCTGCCATGGTTACCTTGGACACGCCCCGCCCATAGCGCCGTCTGCAACACAACATTGAAATTAAAAATGGCAATAAGCAGTTTCGTGACTTCAAATGCGTATGCGTTGTATATGGTGAATAGCGGGTAGAGCATTAAACGTTTATGACAGGGGCTTGTACTTTCTCTGATGTAGCGAATGAGGATTGCTTAAAACTTTATTTTAGGCCAACCAACCATTGGTTAGTTCTCGGATTTAAAACATAATACTGAACTGGAATTCGAAGAAACATTAAAAAAAGGAAAGTCTTCACTTTCTTTGGGAGCAAAAGCCGGCATATTTCAAGTTTTCCTATAATTCATTTGTTTTAACGATGTTGTATTGCTAACAGATAACTTTGATTAACAGGCAATTTTCATTAGATAATTCCCGGAAAAAGTGAAATGGAATGTATGGCCTTAGGAAATCGAAAAAAAAAGAACGATCGTTCGACTTACCTGAAAGTGTCCGTTCATCAGTAGTTTGATGTAGGCAGAGTGGTGCTTCTGCGCCAGGGCTGTGAAACTAAACCAACAAAATCAACGGAAGCATATCACTGACGGGCAAAGATTGTATATGTATAGCAGTTTTAACCGCTCCTCGGCGTAACACTAGCGTTTGTATCTATAGCCAGTATAACTGCCCTGCAATGTAACACAACAGCTTCTGTATCAATAGCTGCCCTAACCGCCTTTCGGCGTAACACACATGTCAAGTTCCTGTATCTGTAGCACAAATGCAATGTATTGTTTCTGTTCAAAACTTGTACTCTGCAATATCCGCCTCCACTTAACATTCCCGAAGGGTTTATTGATGAAATATACTCGCAGTTCAGTTCTTTTTCAATGAAAAACATGTTTTTGGACTGTAGGCGACACCATTGACGTACATTCAGTCTCAATGACACTCATAGATTCGGTGTATCCAATTTCCGCATTCAAACGTTATTCTCTTATATCCACCTCCACTTAATATAAACATTCAAAAGTTACATCCAAATGTTTTCTGTTGAAATTCAAATGAAGGTTCTTTTTTATAGAATAACATCATGTTTCTTACTGTCGGCAACACCATTGTCGTGAATACTGTTGCCAACGTCATTGGCGTACGCGTAAATTCAATTTCCGCAGCTATTAAGTATTAGGTTTGTTTTTAAAGTCGTCAGTTCGCCTTACCTGAACATGTACACACCAGGAGCCGCACACGTGAATACAGAGGGATTCTCCTCCCCCGCGAAACTTCCTCCTACGTCACTGATGACGTGGTCGAACGTCACGACCAGGTCGTCATTGTAGCCGGTGATCCTGCCTTCGTCAGTGGAGCGCGTCAGAGTGAAAGCAACCTATACAGTTCAAGACGTCACTGTTCTTTGTGTACATTATCATGCGAACGTGCAAATATGACTATATACGGTATATTTGAAGGTTCCAATCCTACTACCACGCATTTACATTGTATACTATAGCCTTATATCTATCTAAAATTTATTTGATAGTGCGCCAAAAAGCTAAGTAGTTACTCAAGAAAAAACAGTTGCTTGAGTAACTCCTTTTAGCGTATCTTATTACCTGGATGTCTAACCTACATCAACCTATTTGATAATAGTCTTATATCTATCTATGAAAAATGTTAAATAGAAATCCAGTGTGCCTTTGGCAAAGCAGTAATGAATTACTCCCTACTGTGACCATCTGGCAGGTAGAGGGGTGCATTGACCCCTATAAATACATGAACTAACTAGAAAGGCCGACATTTGCTTGAGAGCAAATAAAGCATATTTCAGCCATCTCCTTCCCCAGGTCGTTGACCCCTGTGGCCATTGGAAAATGACATGAAAAATCCTCAAATGTATCGTTTTTAAGCGGTTTATTCCGCAAATTATATATGTGCCATTTGAATAAATATTTAGAGCACCCCTTTACCGAATTCCAGGTCATTTGGTTGTAAAACGAGGGTACAGGAGCCAAAAATGTCCTATTTTTGTCAAAAGATGGCCAAAAAATTGCAAAATTTGCATTTTGTTGTACCTATGGTGTGGCTGAAATATAATAAAAATCCCAGACTGTCTACAGGCAACAAAAAAAAATACTAAGTAGCTTTCTCTACTGGTTTTCTCTAAGGACACACTATAAGTGCCTAAAATAACTAAACTTACTGTACAAAGTAACGAAAAAAACAGGACTCTATCGTACTAATACAATGGTAGATAAATTGACATTGGGAGATGCTATCAGGTATATATCAGGCAATAGGCAGGGCTCGAAATCCTTTTTTCTGCATACCTGCACTGGTGCAGGTAACATTGAAAATCACCTGCATCAGACAAATTTTACCTGCACCACTCTGCATTTACAAAGAATTGATCATACTAAAATTGTTGAGGAACCATTGTTATTCTTTTTCTTTTATACTTTATATGTGGTAACAGTCAATGCAGCTATTAAATAACAATCCACATACACCATAGGTCTTTTATGTATAAAACCCAGTACATGGACCAGTGCAGGTTAGGTGCAGGTGGACACCAAAAATACCTGCACAGTTTCAATCATACCTGCACTAACCTGCATATGCAGGATGTATTTCGAGCCCTGACAGGTAAAGTAAGAAATGGGGCTGTCTGATGACTCACCCTCTCCTGTGAACAACTGCAGCCTGCCGTGCCGAGGCCTGTTCCAACAACAGCAGCTGGAAAAGAGAATTGTATCAAGGAACAAACGAATATTAAAAATGATCATAATTTTTGACCATAGATTTTTTTAAATTCAAATTTTCAAACCAGATGATGAAATATGGAGTAAAAGACTTACCAAAGCGGTCAGTCGAAAATTTAATGAGTCTCAAATATCTACTGTTTCTGAAATCGTAATTGACGGTGCATATGATTGTTGTTCCATCAATCTCTAAATACAGTGCAGCACACCGTAAAGCACTGAATTGCGTGATTAGGTACTGAAACAGTTTAAACAGGCATTGTAAAACTTGATATAGTAAAGTAATAAAACTGAAATTTTATAGGTAAAGGGGCTCATTTGAATAATACTGCGATACAGATAATCAAAAATCATACGACAATGCAGGTAAATAAAAGCAGGTTACTAGTTAACAATATTGATATGGAGATCTGAACTCCGTTTATTCAAAAAGGTTACAACATGTGGAAAAGGTTGCTCGTTTTTTTGTTTTTCTTTTTAGCTACATCGGGAACCAGGCAATGCTGGCAAGTGCCTTGGTAGACCTGTTTAAGTTTTAATTTGTTCCAGGCAAAAAATCGGGAAAGGTCCACTTTAGAATATCAACGGCAATTCTAGAAACAATTGCTAAAGAGCAACTCACAACTCTAATGTATTTCTATACCACGATGTCCTTTATGGGGATGTCGTTAACATGAATATCGGTAGGGGCGTTAAACTACCAGTACTGAATCACTGAAAAAGGTCAGAAGTTCACGTTTATATCTAGATTTACTTAACTTCTACCATTGATATCACCCACCCTTGTTGCGTAACTGAATTAAGGTTTGTATATAGTATGATATCAATCTCTATACATGTTTGTTAATAGAATAGGATTGTATTTTTATATTCTTTATACATTGTTAAATATAGTACTATAGATAAAGTACATGACTCTGTATGCGTTTGTATAGGTCAGTATCTAAGTTTTGTATTATATATAGTATAGGACTCTGTATATGTTTGTATGAAGTATAGGTCAGTATCTATGTTTTGTATTATATATAGTATAGACTCTGTATTTGTTTGTATGAACTATAGGTCAGCATCTATGTTTTGTATTATATATAGTATAGACTCTGTATTTGTTTGTATGAACTATAGGTAGTATCTATATTTGTACTGCAGGGATATTAGTAACTACAATGTATGTTAATAATGGAAGATAAACAAACTGACTGATTAGTTTGTACTTTCAGGGTGATCAAATATGTTTTGTAGGTCACGTAGACATTAAGTCGTTTGTTCAAGACAAATTTGGGCAGTCCACAAAACATACAAAGAATGATATGGCATAGGAACAATGTTTTCTGACTTACCCTAGAAAAAATTACCCACCCTAGCTTTTTTTCACCCTTTCTTTTGGGTGGCCAGTGGAGTCACATACTAATTGTTTCCAGTTAGAATTTTTATTTAGCCTTCTTTCTTCCTTTTTAAGAAAAAACTGTATGTCCTATCTAATGAAAGATAAATGTATACTCATATTTGTAACCTTTATGCACACAATTAAAGTTTGACATTGAAAATATGTGTTCTCTAGTGTTTCATTTTCTATACTTAATTGTATCATTAGCGCACCAGAGTTATGGCCAAAGTCTGAAGAATAAAATTTCTAAAAAAGATAATTCCTACCTACCGATCCAAATTTTCCAGGACTAGAACAGGAAACACAAAATTTTTTTAAAGTCTAATTCATTTCAATGTATTGAGTGTACTCAGTGTACTGAACAAAGAAACAGTATATAAATACGTTGACATCCTTGAACTGGGTTTAAAGTTACAGGGTTGGTATAGACTCCATATCGTCTGACAAGCAGACTGTTCTCAAAAAAGTAATAACAAGTAACAACTGGTAAGTCTTCTTCCAACTGCTAAACCTTATATATCGAGTTTAACTAATGTTCTACTCAAGGAGGTTTCTCTTTTGGCTTAATCTTTTTTTTTTCATTTGAACTATACTTCAACCAGTTAAGTTAAATATGTGCAATTATTCGATGAGAAGTGTAAATGTATGTATGCGTTGGAACCCAATATCGGCTTAGCTGCCATGTATTGTATTGTCTACAATTTCAATAAAGCTAAATCTTAACAACCACTGTCATTTTCAAGCTACTCCTGCGGTAGCATAAGATAGTATCAAAAGCTGGCAGAGGAGTGAAGCCGGCCAAGGGGTGTGTATGCGACCCGGTGCCCGTTTGACTCTCTTTGGCCAGCTAAACTCCTTGGCTAGCTTTGATACTATCTTTTGACACCGTAGAATCTGCTTGGAGATTAAACTACTGATCTTTGACGAAACAAACCACTACTTACCGAATACAGCACACACAATCACGGTTTGTAGCGTCCAGGGCGCCATCTTGAAGCTTTCAGCTGCGGTTTTGAACGTGATGAACTTTACACTGGATGTCAAAAGGCCCTGACGGTCCAGACAGGCGTTCAGTTTGGTGCCGGTAATGTAAGTCTCTCCCTCTTTGTTCCAGCGGAGATTTATGGTCACTTAAACGTGTCTGGGCGTTCCCAGCCAATCGCTCAATGATAAATACGTATACCCTCATTAGTACAATATGGACTAGGGGTTGGGTACCGGTACGATGTGACGTTACTGGTAAAAACTGGTGTTTCTTATTGGACCGGTCCGGACAAACCGGACCTGAAAATTCGGACGTTGGACCTATTGGAAAATGAACAGATTATATGATAAGTAATTTACACGTTTGTGGGCTCACTGGTCTAATAAAACAACAAGAGCGAAGTAGGGTCTGGTCTAACGTTGTAGTCATTTCTTTTTAGCGAAACGGACCATTTTATATGAGTATCGTCCATTCCCAAGTTCTCACATACTGAATCTGGTCCGGACCAGTACCTGATTCTTTGGACCTGGACCTGAATTTTCTGTACCAGTAACTTACCCACCAGTATGGACCGATCATGAAACCCCGCGCCCTGTTCGATCATCGTTCTATATCGATCATGTTCGATCATGGTTCTATATCGATCATGTTCGATCATGGTTCTATATCGATCATGTTCGATCATGGTTCTATATCGATCATGTTCGATCATGGTTCTATACCGATCATGTTCGATCATGGTTCTATATCGATCATGGTTTTCGATCAAGGGTCTATTTTGATCATGTTCGGCCATGGTTCTATTTCGAACACTTCGTCAGTGACCGGCAGCGCAAGTAGGACAGAACTGGCCGCCGCCGCCAGATATTTATCTGTTCATACGAACTGACTTCGGTTTAGCTTTTTGGCCCTGAAATTCTCTCAAAACGGGCCAAAATGTGTTGAGAAGGGGGCGAACATAATTGCGGTAAAGGTGATATAACTTCAGTCAAAGCGGGAGGCACCTCAAAGCTTTACCTTGTTTGTGGGTAGGAGCGCCCAATGTCTGATACGCTGTCAATGCAAGTGTAAAGCAGAGTATGTATATCTGTGGCTCTAGGCAGCCTTCAAGCATTAAGTCCGTGTTTGTTATTAAAATGTGATTTCGTATCAGTTGTCATTGTTGTGATACGTCGTAAATTGGATAGCTCAGACGTAATCTTACCTTTATTGGTTTGCTTTCTACTGATTGCCTTAATCATGCATATTTCTTATCTGTGTATTGCTGTAACCCCATAATTCATGTTACATAATAGGGTGTAGCTTTGGGTCAAACGTGTATGTAGGAGATCATCAATCTTGTTATAATAAGACAGATGTCGCTTGTCTATGTAACAAGAATAGTAATTGCTGTTGGTCTTTAATTTGCCATAACTGGGTTTCATTTAGTAAATGTAAATAAACTTGTTAGATGTACAGTGCCTATCGATCACACATACACTAACAAGGTCAGTACCCGTCTTTTATGTAGTATAGTCACCACGTTCTGGAGTAACTTGAACTTGGAGTTTGATTGACATGTACGGTGTGCGTTTTGTGGACTGCAACTGGACGCGTCAAGTATGCTGTCGGTCAAAATGTCACCAGTACAACCGCCTGCATCTAGTAGTTAAAACGAAGTGTGTTAGGGACAACATGATTAAGCTGGCACACTCCGTCGAATGGCTGCTAGAGTAAATCAACGCATTGTTACTGTGGTAAGCATATCACTGGCCGGCATAGGCCAAGGTCCCACTTCCCAGCCCGGGGGCCGGCTGGGTAGCTTTCGGAAACGCAAAATATGATAAGAAAGGAAACAAAACACATTTTAGTATAATATACCCAGTGAGAAAGCGAATCCTATTCAGAGAGCGCAGCGCGATCGCAGTCTAGTGGAAAGGGGGCCTTAGCCCAAGTTGAAAATTTACAAATCAGTGCCCCCCCCCCCCCCCCCCCAAAAAAAAGAAAAAAAAACCATCACTGCTAGAAGTCTACGAAGGAGGCTACACACCAAACGTATATGCAATGCAAATTTATTTTTCTTCTAAAGCACTTTATTTCAAACATCATTATATTGCTATATCCACCTTTCAGTTACAACACAGAATGATGGAAATACAACAACATCACAGCAATGCATGTAGAAGTATGAATTATAAACTTTTTTGAAGTTTTATACTTGATTCTATAATAATAATTATATCTGGTGCTTTATTCTATGTTCAACTTGTCACATCATATCTCAGTTTTTAACAGGGGTGATCTTACAGCTATACATTTTGATTTAAACAGCAAACATCTAATTAAGCATACAATTATGTACATCCTCTTTGATTTGACGAAAGCCTCATTTTTATAGTTTTCACATTCATAATAGAGACCAAGACTGTCTAAGCTTTAACTCTTTTTAGTCCCACTCATTGTTTGGGAATCCATGATATAAATTCCTTTTTAGATCTGTCATTTTTGTAACTGCGAAAGTAATTTTTTACTTCATGAATGTCATATAGTTTTAACTTTTGGATAGATGGCAAATTTCTGTCCCAAGGCAGAGGTAGAGGTTCTTGGGATAGCTTTGATGACAAAAATGCTCCAGCATTCGCTTATGTAAGAATAAACTTTCAATAAAGTATAGAATATCAAACATGATCATACAATGTGTTTTTCTTTTACATTTTATAAAGACCAAAAACATGAGTGAAATTCCTCCTCAACAGTCCCTATTACACAATAGTGAAATCAAACAGCCAATGAGTCTATACCCTAATAATGACCTTTTTAGCAGTAGTACGCCAGCATTTTCTTTATCATCGTACAATTTTTCAACACTACATCCAATGTTGTAGACTTTCAGGCAATTCTTAAAGCTATGCAATCTTTGTGCAATCAGCAAAATATTTCCACCCAAAGCTCATCCACTGTGTGACAGGGACTTAGCCGCTCTCATTCCATCCTCCGTTACTACAGTATCATTTCCATTGAGCCTTGACCTTTGTCCTTTAACCCTTCACTCCCTGCGGAACAGCTTGATCCTGACCCCGCTCTCGGGACGAAGGATGAGCTCCCCCAGGGGCTTGAGGTCCTCACGGTTCTGCATGGTCTCGATGCGGAACCGGCGAAAAATGGAGGACAGGATGGCCTTCTCCTCCATCAGAGCAAACCTCTGACCTGTAAAG